>NC_139948.1:30766280-30786280 GCF_963454915.1 Gymnoscopelus microlampas | reverse complement strand
CCCCACCCGACACATAGGATCACGTTTCCCCACCTTTTATTTTTCCAGGTGGACAGAGAAGAAAGGATGGGGGCAAGAGAGAGAGAGAGAGAGAGAGTGAGAATGAGAAAGACAGAGAAGGGTCATTTAGGCCTAGTGAAGAAGAATCAGCCACCCTTCATTTCCTCTATGTGCTTCGGTGCAATAACCACCATGGGGGGGAGGGGGGTACAGTGTAAATCAACTGGAGGCATGAACCTCTCTACCCCATCCATACTTTACTTTACTTTATTTGTTTATTTACGGGACAGTGCACAGTAATGAACATTCAGTACAAGAATTGTATCGTAAACATGCCAGATCTAGCTAGAAGCTCATTTTCATCCGTAGTCCCACACATAAAAACATCACAACAACAACAACAACAACAACAACAACAACAACAACAACAACAACAACATGACAAAAACAGCATGCAGAGTAGAATGGTAGAGCAATTTAAAATGAGCCACATCAGTGACATGCCAAGGTTGCCCTGCTGGTGTTAGCTATGTTGGCAACACTTCTATCATACAATCACTGCGTCTTCAGCATTAAGAGACTTAAATCAATGCTACTGTACAGTATGATAAACAACAGTCACAATGCCATGGGCATTTTGGCTCTGTGTTATCAAGAGATTGTACTGCAGAAACAAGATATTACTTGTGGCTTTGCCCTAACACTAATCATTTCATATTTATGACAACTACCACTTTCAACCACTATCAATCAAGTAGATTCATATGGAATCTTTCGGTCCGTTCATGTCCCTTGTCCCAGAACCGTTATGCCATTATGTCTGTGGTAACAGTCTTACTGGGAAGCTCTGGGAATAGCCTCAAAGTTTAGGTCTGGTACAGGAGAAAGTTTCATAGATAAAAGGTGCGGTTGACTGCCATCACGTCATGGAGCAGAGGCTGGTGCGGCACTTATAGACCCTCACCTCCCCCATCTCCAACCTGGGACTCCCTGCTCCCAAAATCACCTCTGTCTCAGCCTTACCAGGATATCCCAGGTCTTGGAAATCCTCAAGGGTGAAGTTCAGGAAACAATTATAGGAAATAATTGGGCACCAGTGAACTGAACTCAAGTTCCTTTTTGTATGTGAGCCTGTTTCTCAGGTCATTTCACCCATTAAATCATTAAGCCAGTGACAACATGCTACAAAAACAAAAATGTAACTCACTTCTATGTCCAAACTAGATCTGGTCTGCATAGATCTACTGATGGCAGGATGTGGGGGATGGGGGCAGGAGGAGAGCCCTTATCTGATCAATGGAGGTCCTGGACTGTGGGTTGACCTTCAGACATTAAGCTACAAACAACTTCCAATCAAATGCCATGCCAAAGAATGCTTGCACTGCATTTTTATCAGAGAGATATGTCAGCAGCACTTAATTATGATATATAGAACCCAGTGTCTGAAGTTCGATAATGTGTGCACAGAATTGCCTTGGAAAAGCGCAACATTAATGCATTGTAAACGTTTAACATTCCGAACACATCTGATACTTTAAAATGTCAATGTGTCTTGGAAGTTAAATGCTTTAACAGTCTTTATTTTATTTTAATATTGAATCGTGCTGTCCTAAAGACAAAAATGTTCTACGTAGAACATACAGTATCCCATCACTTTAGAAAAATCCAGCCCGCAACCTAAAACGAGTTTGACACCCCTGATTTAGAGTGTCTCTTTTCATCAAACATATGTTTTCATCAACATATATTTGGATGGATCACTTTAATCACCACATATAATGGATGTAATTGGATGGATCACTGTAATTGCATTCCACAGCCCACAGCGGTTTCCTGATGGGGTAAATGTATGACGCAATGGAGAAGTTGGCGCTTTGAGACTGCAGTGTGGCAAACAACACATTGATTTAAAGTGGCTGTCAGGATGTGAGCTGTATAATGTGGAGGTTTGTGACGGTGGCTGTCATTGTCAGAGAATCTGGAGGAAGAGCAAGATTTTATGCTTGAAGCATCACAAAGCAGTTAATAGTTGACTACATACTGTAGCCCACAGGCGTTTTTGGGAGCCACCGGGAGCCACCAGGAGCCACCAGCTCGCAATTGGGAAGGAGAGGAAAATTAAATGCACAAGGACAAGTTCACAAATATGCAGTACATGAGTGCATACATGCAAAGACACACACACACACACACACACACACACAAACGCGCACGTGCACACGCACACGCACACGCACACGCACACGCACACGCACACGCACACGCACATGCACATGCACATGCACATATCATGGATGTTTATTTTCTTACAGCATTGAGGATTTCCAGGACATTAACAATGAGCCATGTATGCTGGTTGACTGAATGTGACCCACAAGAAAGGGCCCACACAAGGTTAGGGGCCTTGATCACTGCCAATGAGCCGAACAACACGATGAGGCTGCCACGTGCACAAACATGCGCACTTAAGATACAGAAATAAATACACACTGCTTACTGTTGCTCTTCATTTCAGTCGTATAAATCAAGGAATAATGCACACACATACATACTGTACATACTGCAAACACATACAGTATACACATGCATACGCATAAACAAGAGACAGTTAGACAGCTGTATATGTGCATACATGCGCACACACACACACAAAGTGATTATGCTATTAAATTAGGTAGGTAGGTAAATAGGTAGGTACTTTATTCATCCCAAAAAAAAGTATAGGTGTTACAGCAGCTCATATCAAAACAACAAGAACATTGACAGTATAATAACAAAATACAAGTGACATTAGAATACAAATAAAATATAAATTTACAATATACATGGACAGAACAGTCCAGTAGATTTAACATCACCCAGCCTGACTGATCACCCTGATCGAGCCTGTCTTGCTGCAGGAAGGCAGAATCGGTCTCCTATAGCGTTCCTTAGTGCAACAGAGTTGTAATAAGCTGACGCTAAAGGAGCTTCTCAGCTCTGCCACACTGTCATGTACTGTAGGAGATGAGAGGGATTGACCATGATGGCCAGGTGTCTGGTCCTCATCCTCCTCCAGTGGAGAAGCAGCTCTCCGTTTTGATGCACAACATACGAACATAATGTGGAACAAACTCCCAGAAAACTGAGGGTCTGCTCAGTTCTTTTAAAACAAACTAAAGACCTTTCTGTTTGCCACTGCCTTTTTACTGAGGTTTTTAATATGTAATATCATTTGTATTAGTCTTTGTCTTTTTATTATCTCTTATTTGTCTGGTTTATTTATTTATTTATTTTACTTATTTTGGTTTTCTATTTTATTGTATTCAAATGTTTACCCATTTTCAACATTGCCAGTGTCCAGGCTGTAGAGAAGAGAGCCAGCATTCCTATTCAGCTTGTTCAGCCTCCTGGTGTCACCTCCTTAATGCACCCTCCCCAACATATCACCATATATAGCACTGCACTGGCCACTGTTGACGGGTTCAGAGTCCAGTACAAACCACCTCCTCAGGAAATAAAGCTGGTTCTGGCCCCATGTACAGGACATCCATCTTAATGTCTTAATCACTTGATATTATTTAATAGTATTGAACTGTTTGTGGAAGTCCAGAGCTTGGAAAGATCACATTCTAGAAGGGACGGATGCTCAGTGGAAGAGAGGGAGGAAGAGGATCAGGTTAACTGTGATTGCTATTCAATACCATTCTACCAACCAATCAGATTACTCCTTTCGGTTCCTAGGGATCATCTGCAGTCGACAGCTCATTTATTTCTACTATCCCATGTGCCTCTCCTCTCACTGTTAATTCATCTCTTCATTTACCCCACTTTCCTCTCCTCCTTCAGCAATATCCTCTCAGCTCTGCTGTCCTCATCCCTCTTCCCAGGTCCTGTCCATCGTCAGAAGTCTGACAGTGTAGACCTTTGGTCTTTGTGGTTAGGAATGGTCCCAGGACACCCATATGGAGCAGCAGAGTTTAGACAATGGTCTCCTGGCCTGATTCCCATGTGCAGCTTCACTGACATTGAAACTCCTTTGATACGTTGTGAATGTCTGAGTGGCATGAAGTTATGGATGCTGGTCTGGTCAGCCTCTGGCTCAGACAAAAATGGCTACAAGTCATAGTATGTGTGTTGCTATGCTGCTCTGGCATTATGCAGTTTTCATGTGTTCTCAGTTTGCATAAAAATCAGTGCAGTTCTTTGTAGTTGAATATATTAAATCATCACAATGTGTGTACTGTAAATATAGCTCTGCTGCTTGAAGCAGTATATGGCAGAGTTTCCTGCCACATGCTCATTGAGGTACCTGGCCTAGATAGACCAGTCTTTCAACACCATTAATATTCACCTTTCATAGAGCAGGTCATCAATTTAGGCTGATTAGAGCTATTAAATCATCCATGCCAAACCACAGAGGAGAGGAAAACAGGAAGCATGAGAGTAAAAAATAACTACTGTAGTTATCTCTGTTTGGGTGGATCATAAATTGTGCTCACATTAAGTCTATTGGCATGGGATAAGGAAGGTGTGTTAATCACAAGTAAAAAAATAAAATAATAATCATTTCAAAATAATTAAAAATCATCAATGCTTAAATAGTCCTCAGGACCTCTTTGCAATCTTATACAGGCTGAATTAAGAGTACTCTACAGTAACTATTATGATACTACAAACAGCCATATTTTATGTATGTTTCAAAAAGTACAAAAAACTGAGTAGAATTATGAATACATTTTGGATATTGTTCAGCCTCTCAAATAATATCTTCCAAAATATATATTTAGGAAAATATATATTTTGCCCATATCAAAATGTGAAGTAACATTTTTGCAGTATGGCTCAGCACATTTTTACATTTTGAGGACAACTGTCTGTTTAGTTAGCTGTCAGCACCCTGGGCCTGGGTGCAATATGTGATGATATACATTTCTTTCAGCATCACCTGTACAAATAGAGGTTGTCTCCGGTGCTTCCTTCCTAGGCTGTCCGCTGCATCTTTGTAGCCCCTGGTTCCCAGGTATATCAGGGTCATCTGTTCTAGTGGGTCAAATATTTTACAACCCGGTGCACCATGCCCTGGACCTGTTTGTTTTCGTGCTGCTGCCTTCCCGCGGTGACAGCAGGGGGGCCATGGTGAGTCCAGAAGTCTTCACTGTCATGACACTAACCATGCTGTCTACATGGAGACAGGAGCAACACTAAAGACTTTTACAACTCCCCTGGTGTTGTAAATGTACCTGTTCACTGATATCAGCCCTGGGTTTGTGTGGGTGGTGGTTTTGTGAGGTATGACAGAGGAGGTGTTTAGAAGGTGTGGGTGTCGGGTCACTGCGGACACACTGAACCATCTCAGGTGGTTCAGATACCGGGACCTGACTCCTACAGTATGCTTTACAGCATCCTTGTTATTGTACATCTGGTGCCCTCTAGGACAGAGTGAGAGCTCATAACTTTTGCAGGCCAAAGGTACACAGCCAGGAGTCTTGGAACCTCTGATAAAATGGGAAATTCTGGTGTGTAAGTCTATAGGGTCATAAGAGTAGTTGATCAATACCTTTCAGTGGGCTGAACCCCTGACTAACCCTCTCCCTGTGAGGCGGGAAGCTGCAGGGCCCAGGTCAGAGTTAAATAGCTTGTCTCTTCTTCACAGATGTGCAAGCACAATCACTATGATCTATGGTCTGAGATTGCACTTTGAAGATCCCAACACAATGTTAGAGAGGGAAACTGCAATGAAATTAGATTTGGTCTCCAAAGAGCTCCTGCAGAGCTGTCCTTTCAATAAATTGCATGTGTAGTCAGAGGCATTGTAAAAAGGCACAGTAAAAATGGCTCAGGCAACCGCGCACACCCACACGCGCGCACGCGCGCGTACACACACACACACACACACACACACACACACACACACACACACACACACACACACACACACACACACACACACACACACACACACACACACACACACACACACACACACACACACACACACACACACACACACACACAGATAGAGCTACATGTGATTTCTGCACAAAAATAATAAATGTTACAAAAATAACATGGCTCAGAGCGTTTTGACATCCTGTTGACAGTCACAGGGTACAACACAGATTATTTGTCACTCAACCAATTAGCAAAGGACCCAATTTACATATTAGGGATACACTTAGCACATTATTATGGTATTATGGGTGGCAGAAGTGGCAAAAACAATTGTCAGGCTTCCTCAAAGCATCTATCAAAGCCTAAATAAACCTCCTTGATATTATTCTAATCACAAAGGAACATTGTGAAGTCACACAATGATGCCCACAAGACAGTTAAACCTCCACTATCAAGTTAGGACCAAAATATTCAACACCAATTACTATAGCTATAGCTTACAGCAGGGGTTTTCAACAGGTGGTCCATGGACCACTTGTGGTCCCTGAAGGTATTGCATGTGGTCCCTGACCATGTTGCAATATGTTTTTTTCTTCTTGTTCCATGGAATAGTGCATATTATCAATGTTGTCAGTTTCTGGGAAGGCGGAGGTCAAGAAATTCCACAGAAAAGGGAGTTAGAATCTCAAGAAGGGGAAGTGTACCGGATTGCCTGATGTAGTCATCATTATTAGGAAATGTGGCCATATAATTGCATGTGTCTGTGTAGTGTAGTCCATGGACCACTGGTTGAGAAACAGTGGGATGTATCATCATGGGATGCATGTATACAGTAGCAAGTGTTAGCAAAGCACTAATCTTAGCTCTAATCTCACCCAACACAACAGTTGTCCCCAGGTTGATTCTTAAGCAGGGTGGTGGTCCCTGGTTCACAATCAGTTGAAAACCCCTGGCTTATAGTCTTCCATCAAACGTTATTTAACCACATGAACCCACACATTGTGATGCATTGTGAGCTTGTAGATTGGCTGTTTTCCACAAAGAGATTTGGTGTAGAGAGGGGCAAGGAGGGGGCCTAGTATAGACCCCTGGTGGACTACGGTCAATGAAGTAGGGTTTAAGAGCCATGTCTGTTTTCATACAGTTATGTCCTGATGTGAATATATGCTAGGACAATTTTCAGAGGAGGGCTTTTTATTTTCCATAATGTGGAAGTATCAGGGGCATTTGAATTGACCATACAGTATCTTGCTTTCAATGCGTGTTATATGGTCAGTGGTTCTGATGAAATCACCTAATTGAACATCCATTTTTATGCCCCACATTGAACTTCTGTCATCTATGCTGAACACTCAGAACTAAGTCAGTCTGTCAGGGCTGGAGGGGGGGGGGCACGAAAATGAAAATGTATGTTCCCCCACAGCGTTGGCCTGGTTCCACATTTCAACATGCATTTTCTGTGGTTCCTACCTACTCTGTATACGGAAACTATATTTCTTGTTTCTAGATGTTGGACTCTGTGTAACCACTCACAGGTGATTCCCTGTTCCCTACTTGGCAGTCTTTTTACTACCATATGGTGTCCACTTTGAACTCAAAGCACTTTCCCATCCACACAACACACATACTGTCACAGAGAGCAACATCTGTATTTTATATCCACTAAACGATATATTTACTGGAAGAAAGAACCATTTTCAGATTGAATACTTGTTGATTTCTGTTAGATCACAAGCCAAATGCAGTGGGGTCAACCTTACCATTATCCACCTCATTCACATCTTGTTCAACAGCACCTACTGTATATACTGTATTAGTATTTGTGCTGTACTGGTACACCGTTAATACAAAAGATGAAAATGTAATGTACGAGTAAGTAACGCTGTATAGTGCAGGTTGTAATAGAAAGTGTTACCGTCAAAACAATTTCAATGTAGAATGTAGGCATTTAGCAGACACTCTTTTCTTATCCAGAGCAACTTACAAAGTGCAAGGTCGAAGTAGGCTAATGGCACGAACCCTAGTCAAACAGCAGGGTAAATGGACAAGTAAATAGAGTCCAAGGAAAACTGTTAAGTGCTACAAAGTAAGGATACCAGATAAACATAAACCTATAGCGTCTGTCTAAACAACAAGCTACAGTATCTTAATAACATACATAACATATGACAAGTAACCAACAAGTACCTATGCACAGCATAACTAAACTATCTACTGTGAAAAAAAACAACAACAAGTGATAGAAGGAATGCGGGGTGCTTGGTGGTGAGGTACAGTAGATTGTGAAGAGTTGAGTTTTCATTCAGACTGTGGCGGAAAATGGGGAGTGAGTTATTACATCTGCTGCTATTTAACTGCCTCATCATCCCATGCTCATTTACACACACACACACACACACACACACACACACACACACACACACACACACACAATGTATGAATGCTTCTGCATACGGTGGGGGAAAGGTGGTCTCACAAAGCCTTTACTGCAAAGTTATTTCAGTTTTGATCTTTAGTTAAAGGTAGGGTAAGTGATTTGCAATCATCATAAATCATAAATAATTGCAAAATGGGTCTATGTTCTGATAGTGCTCGTTACTATAGAGTGTCCTGTCCATATAAGGAGTCTCCATGTCTCTCCAGCTCTTTATAAAACAGAAAATGCATTTTTGTTTCAGTTTCAGTTTCATTTCCAATTTTATCCAATCAGGATAGAGAACTCAATCAGGATATAGATTAAACAAGTGAAATTGGAAGTGATGACACTAAGAAACGAGCAGGTAAATTAGAACTGGAACACTATAAAAATGAAGCTTAAAATGGGTACTTTCTCCTGATTGGCTGAGATTTTGACACCTACCAGAAAATGTATTTTCTGTTTATTAAAGAGCTGGAGAGACGGGGAGACTCCTGTTACTGAACAAACACTCTATATTACTATCAGAATATAGTGCTTTAACCTTTTAAAAAAATACTTTTTGTTTTAACCCAAAAATATCACTTACCCTACCTTTAATCTAACAATGTCCAACACAGTCTGAGTCACTCTTACATTTCTCCATGTGCAAATAAATCAGTCAACTCCATATATGGGCATAAAAGGGACAAGGACTGACAGATACAGCGATCTCCATATATGGGTGTATTGGTCTGATCAGTGGTGCAACATCTAGGTGAGGGCCCAAACCTCTAGTATAAAAAACAACCCAATAGCCTATTGTCTCCATGTGTTGCTGTCCTTCCTTTCTTGACTCATTTAAACCATAAAGAGTTCCTCGAGAATGTACTTTATGACTGACCTTGCAGACTGACATGACATTTCCTTTTGCTGACCAGTGATAAGGCTGGAAACATGATATGTGCAGAGACAATAATATATGTAGCCGACCTAAAGCCTTGTCAGCATATATCCATATCTATAGCACAACTTAAAGAGCTCACATTTAGAGGACATTTTCTATTCCTGTCTCGCTGGATGGATACATTTCAATTATGAGTAGTACTACACCTCTGTTGTCATAATCATACACAAATATCAACACCAAACTTTTACATTTTTTGATCAAATAATAATAATTCTTTACATTTATTTGATCCTACCTGGAGGGCCAGGTGGGTTGGATATGCTGCAACAGGTCAGTTCAGATAGCATCTGTCTGCTAAGGTTAAGTAAAAAACATATTGAATTATATATTGTTTATAGTAGTTCCCTGTCGTTTCTAAACTTCCTCGGTCTTCTTGGATGTGTTTCCAAAATAAATAAACAAAAAAACACACTCGCACGCACGCACACACACTCGCACACACTCGCACACACGCACACACGCACACACGCACACACACACACACATTTATATACTGTGTTTCACTAGTAAGAGACCACACCTTCTGCTCAAGGTAAACATTATTTATTGAACACAATACAATGAAATGAATGTTTGTTGCTGGGGAGCCCAAGGCGGGGCGAGACTCAGGGTGGGGGTATAGTCTCGGGAGCCAGGCGACCGCCGCAGTTGCTCTGCTCAGGAGCGGTCTATCTGCTCAGGAGCGGTCTGTTGCCTTCGCTCCGACACTGCCCCGCCCTGGGGCTCCTGGAGGATGGAGAAAAACGAAGTTAGATGAGCGAAATTGGTAAGAAAGGAGGTGGTTGGGGAGGAGGAGGGAATTTAGATTTGCGAGCAGCCAAATCAAACAGGTAGGTGATACAATCGCAGGTGTACTTATACTGTGGTGATTGCCGCGTGGATTGGCTGAGAGATAATCAGCGCAGCTGAACTTGGTAAGGTGATTGCCTTACCAAGTTGAGCAGAGGTTGAGCAGTGGGAGGTCTCCACTCCTGAACATGCGTTGAATACAACTACATTTCACTAGTAAGAGACCACACCTTCTGCTCAAGGTAAACATTATTTATTGAACACAATACAATGAAATGAATGTTTGTTGCTGGGGAGCCCAAGGCGGGGCGAGACTCAGGGTGGGGGTATAGTCTCGGGAGCCAGGCGACCGCCGCAGTTGCTCTGCTCAGGAGCGGTCTATCTGCTCAGGAGCGGTCTGTCGCCTTCGCTCCGACACTGCCCCCAAAAGGCTGGCTTGAAGGTGGGAAAGGCCGGGAGGTGGAGACGGTGGTCTCTAGGCGGGCAACTGTTGCGTGATTCCTCCTGGCTTGAAGGTGGGAATGGCCGGGAGGTGGAGACGGCTGGTCTCTTGACGACGGCCGGTAGGTGGAGATGGGTGGCTTCTAGGCGGGCGACTGTCGAGTGATTCCTCCCGTCCTTGGACCCTCGGTCGGGCGAGGAAAAACTCCCTCCGGGGAGGATGGAGGAGGAAGAAACCTCGGGAAGGATCGCGAAGGAGGGGACCCCCTTCCAGGGCGGACAGGCTAGGAAACAACACGCCAGTTACGGTCGCCGCAGGTGGAGATGGTCGTTGCGCAGGTCTTGGACGTTTGTTCTTATGCAGGAGTGGTAAGCTTCCGAGGACCATTGACCGAGGATGCGGACGACGCGGTCTGGCGGCCGTGTCTGGACACGGTGGAGGCGGCGCCGATCCGGAAGGAGTGGGCGGAGTAAAGCTGAGGTGGAATGCCGGAAAGGAGAGGATTTGGCGGAGGTGATGGTCAAACCAGAAGCGGGTGGCGATGGAACCGGGCTCGGTGGTGAACTGGAGTGACGTGGCTGGTCAGTAAGGTATTGGATCGGCAGGTTTGGTTGCTGACTGTCGCAGGAAATTGAGGAACTGGCAATGGAATCGGTAATGGGTTATGTGGCGGGAGGTGAGCTGCACCAAGGTTGGAATGTTGGGTGGCGAAGGTCCGAGAGGGAGGACGGAGGAATGACGAGATATCGGGAGAATAGGAACGGCCGATAGTGTAAGCTGGGCTGTGGTACCTTGTGGGTTAGGACGCTTATTGCAACGATCTGTAGGCCCCAAAAGGCGCGGCGGAAGCTATTGGGTAAGCTCACGGAGTGCGGTTGATGGACGGAGGGGCCGAAGGTGTTGGGGCCAGGCGGAGGCGCGCCAGTGGCACTGACGGCAGTAGCCGAGCTGAGTGAATGGAGCTGCGTCGGTGTAGCGCTGGGTGTCGTCAGGGAGAGTATCGAAGCCTTGACGAAGGTGATGCTGTTCCGTTTGTTGGGGAGGTAGTGCCGGAGGGAATCGGAGGTCTGAGAAGACCGACTTGACCGTGGAGAGGCTGCGTGAGCTGCTTGAGAGATGTGCTGGGGCTGGCGGCCCGAACGAGTGTGTAAGCTGCTCGTAGCATGGCTGAGGAGTGATGCGTCCAGGTGAGCAAGGAACGTGAGCTGCTTGTGAGTCGACCTGGGCTACCTCCCTGATTTTGGGTTGAGGTGATCGTGGAGCGAGAACAGCTTGAGGTCAACCTGTGGGTCAAGGGTGCCTTTCTTTTCTTCTTCTTGGCACACGGCACGGGGAGAGGTGGCGCACGGCGCCGGTCCGAGGGAGGGAATGGACGAGGTGCAGTGGGCACCTGTGGGCGTGCTCATGAGGAGTGTGTGCTGCTTGCGGCGTGGCTTGGGAGTGACAGACCCCGGTGGCCGCGGGACGTGAACTGCTCAGGGGATGACTTGGAGGTGACGGGTCTGGGTGAACGTGCGGTGCGAGGCGAACGTGGGGCGAGAACTGTGGTTCTGTTTACTGAGAAATGGCATGCTAAGTTGTTTGTAGATCCCTTGTGAGTGAGTCTGTACTACTCTGCATTTGTCTTGGCGCCGACGTGAGCAGGTTCAGATGGGCTGACGATGGCTTCTCTCTCCCGCCTGGAGTAGAACGCCACCATGACGGGTCGGCTCCGAAATCTGGTGGAAGCTAGTCATGTACTGTGGAACCTCCGGGCAAGGGGCCGAGTCCATCCTGGCCCGGGGCTTCGGCCAGTCCAAGGCAGTGGGGTGTACCTCGGCCGGGACCTGGAGAAAGCAAGCCGCTACCCCCTTGATGTGGATGAGTCCCAGCGTGTTGTCGTTAAGGTGAAGGTCAACGTAGGCGACGTGATCCCCATAGATTGCCAAGCCATCCACGGCTGCTTGAAGGACAACCTGGACGTGACGGGTCCGGATGAGCATGTGGCATGGCCTGCTTGAAAACCCGATGGTGCTGGGTCCAGGTGATCATGTAACGAAAGCTGCTTGGGGGATGACCTTGAGGTGTTGGGTCTGGGTAGGCATGGGCGTGCGTAGTGGGATGCTGGGGGAAACCTGGAGGTGAGGGTCCAGGCGGGCGAGCATCGTGGGCTGCTTGGGGGGAGCCTGGAGGTGATGGTCCAGGTGGGCGAGCATCGTGGGCCGCTTGGGGGAAACCTGGAAGTCACGGGTCCGGGTGGGCGTGGGTTACTTGGGGGGAACTTGGGGTGGCGGGTCCAGGCGGGCGAGCGTCGTGGGCTGCTTGAGGAATAACCTGGGGGTGACGGGTCCAGGTGGGCGTGCGGCAAGAGCTGCTGATGGGTCCAGGTAATCCTGGGGCTTCTCTGCTGTGCAGGGGAGGGAGGCGGGGACTGGAGAGTGCCGGGTTGCATCCTGTTGAGGTGGGGCAGCTGGGGTAGCTGTGGCTAGGGTGTGGGATGAGGCTGGTGCGGGGAAGGGGTTGAAGCCGAGGGGCAAGAGAGTTGTTGGAGAACAGCTGAGCTGGGTCGGGTAGTGGCGTGGTCTGGGTGGAAGGCGCCGCAATGCATGAGGGGGGAAGTGAGTGGGCGGCAGAGCGCCCTGAACGGGGGCGGGGCTTGAGGCGGGGAAATGCCGCCGGGCAAGAGGTGCCACCTGAGCCAGGGGCGGGGCTTGAGGCGGGGGAATGCCGCTGGGCGAGAGGTGCCGCCTAAGCGAAGGGGTCTTAGGGCAGCAGGGGGGGCGGGGGGGCTGGCTGAGCATGGTGGAGTGCTGTCCGGGGCGTCTGGCGGGGGTGGATGGGGTGCGGGACGCCGTGCAGCGCGGGGAGGAGCAGGGGAGGCGGCCGGTGTATGGCTAGCGAGCCGGGCGCCGATGAAGCACTGCGGGAAGAGTTGAGACTTGTTGAACGGAGACGAGCCGCTGTGCCTGGGAGGGTGGCGGGGTGCGCTGCTGCACCGGCCGGCGTGCTGGTGAGGGGGAAGGGGGAGCGTGGGGGTGCGGCTGCTGCCTTGCGGGGGAGCGGGGGTGGGAGGGAGGGGGGGTTGGAGTTAGGCGGGGAGCGCTGCTGCACTACCCGCCGGCGTGCTGGTGAGGGAGAGGAGTTAGGGAGGTGAGGCGAAGGCATAATGTGCCGCGTTGGCTGCCGTGCGGGGGGGGGGGGGGGGGGGGGGGAGAGTAGAGGTTGCGGGGCACTGGGCACCCGCCGTGCAAAGAGGGTGGGAAGGCGGAGGGGGAATAGAGGTTGCGGGGCACTAGGCACCCGCCGTGCAAAGAGGGTGGTAAGGCGGAGGGGGAATAGAGGTTGCGGGGCACTAGGCACCCGCCGTGCAAAGAGGGTGGGAAGGCGGGGGGGGGGGAATAGAGGTTGCGGGGCACTAGGCACCCGCCGTGCAAGGAGGGTGGAAAGGCGGGGGGGAATAGAGGTTGCGGGGCACTAGGCACCCGCGGTGCAAGGAGGGTGGGAAGGCGGGGGGGGAATAGAGGTTGCGGGGCACTAGGCACCCGCCGTGCTTGAGAGGTAGAAGGGAGAGAAGAGAGGGGGGGACGTTGGAGGGAGGCGAGGCGGGGCGAGCCTGCCGGTGGGGGTGGGGGAGGCTGGGAGCGGGGGGGGGGGGGAGGCTGGGAGCGGGGGGGAAAGGGAGGGAGGGAGGCAGTTGGAGTTGGGCGGGGAGCGCTGCTGCTCTACCCGCCGGCGTGCTGGTGAGGGATAGGAGGGAGGGAGGTGAGGGCGAAATGCGCCGCAATGGCCGCCGTGCGGGGGAGCGGGGGGAGAATGGCGAGGTGCGGAGAAGCGCCTGCCTGTGAGGCGTGAGCCTTGCGGGGGAGGGAGGCGGGGGAAGGGAGGGGGGAAGGTGGTGGGGAGATGGCGAGGTACTGGCCACGGTGGCCGGTGCCTGCCTGTGAGCTGGGGGAACGTATGAGGCTTGCGTCGGCCGGCGTGAAGGTGAGGGAGGAGGGCCGAGCGCTCACCTGACGTTGGGAGGGAGGGTGGGGAGCAGCAGGAGGCGTGGCTGAGGATGACGGGCGGGCAGCGGAGCTGGAGTGAGAGGCCCGGGTGGGCGGAGCCGATCCTGCTGCGGGGGAGGGGGGCACGGTGCACTCCGTGCTGAGGTAGGCCAGGTAGGCTGCGAACGGGTCGGCCTTCCGGCCTGTTTTTGAAAAAAGGACGCCCCTGGCCGTAAGGACGCACTGTGAACCGATGACCGTCTAGTCTGATGTTGCTTGCAGGGGCGGGGCTTGCATGGAACAATTAAATGCGTGGAACAATTAAATGCATGTAACAAATTGAATGCATGGAACGCTTAGAGAACTACTGAGGTGATAGACAATGGCTAGAAACACTTGAACGCTTAAGTGAAAGATCTTTAGTAATTTAGAGGGCATGTCAAATGAACATGTGTTAATGTAGGACCTATGAGGCCACCATGATACAGAAGTTATGGGCTGGAGCTCGACAGAAGCTACGGAAATTAAAATATAAACAGATTAATCTCATACTTAACTCATATTCACCTAAGGGAGAATGCTGTGGTCGGTTTAGATTTGCGAGCAGCCAAATCAAACAGGTAGGTGATACAATCGCAGGTGTACTTATACTGTGGTGATTGCCGCGTGGATTGGCTGAGAGATAATCAGCGCAGCTGAACTTGGTAAGGTGATTGCCTTACCAAGTTGAGCAGAGGTTGAGCAGTGGGAGGTCTCCACTCCTGAACATGCGTTGAATACAACTACATATATGGAGAGCATAAGGATATTTGTTCCAATCACAACTCTGTCATGACCATCAGTGTACAAATTAATTTACGCCAGATGGTGCGATTATCTTCTCAACAGACAGTAATGAAGGTCAGAGGTCCAAAGATTGCTGGAACTCCGAACCGAACTGAATTAAACATGATAAAATAATCTCCCTGTCAAGTACAATCCCTTTCATTTGGAAGGACGGGACACTTCACACCGAATAGCCTGACTGCAGTGTGTTACACTTTTAAACGATTTCACACATGCAAGAAGACTAACATTCAGGGGTAAACGCTACGTCCCCTCTTCTTGCTGGGGGCAGAGGACAGGGGAAAGGGGGGATGAGAATAGGGGGACTCCTGGGAGGATGTAGGAAGTACGAAAATTGACGTGTCCAGAGATCAATATTGGAGAGCCTTTGGATCTCAACAGTGTAACCAAATCATTCTGTGGCTGCTTCTGCCTGAGGGGGCTTTGGCCTCTATCTCCCATGAGCTGATGATAGGTGCAGCAGAGAAGGTGGGACTGACAGGGTCAGGCTAATGGTCAGGGTAATGGTAGATGTCAGATTATATCAGCTTCATTCAATGTGGAGGGTGTGTGTGTGTGTGTGTGTGTGTGTGTGTGTGTGTGTGTGTGTGTGTGTGTGTGTGTGTGTGTGTGTGTGTGTGTGTGTGTGTGTGTGTGTGTGTGTACGTGTGTGTGTGTGTGTGTGTGTGCGTGCGTGCGTGCGTGTGCATGGGTTAGGGTGGAGAGGGTCCAATTTTTGGTCACGATATCTCCTTCATGGCCAAATTGTCTTAGATCAATATCCATCAACGCTGGTTTTCCTTGAGTGTAAAGGCTAAATACCTCAACGAGCACCAAACACAATCACAGTACTTAGTCGTGCATTAGTGGTATTTGAGTGGTCTCACCAAATTTAGTATCATCTGACAAAAAAGTCGGTGATGCATAATGTATCATTTATGCTTTAATGGACAGCTTTGATGGAAGTTACAGTTTACTGAGGATTATTCCAAAATTCATACTTTCTCAAATGGACTGATAAAATATGCCCCAATAAATACATAAGTAGGCAGTCCAAAGGAATCGATGACATTACATTAGGTGAACTTTGATACAATACTTTGTGAAACATGGGTCAATGTTAAGTGCACACGCTTCAGTAAATTGACTTCTTGGGAAGAATGGTCCCATCACTCATCATTACTTACTGCTTCAAAGTCAGTGGTGGAAAGTAACTAAGTACATTTACTTAAGTGCTGTACTTAAGTCCAATTTTGAGGTACTTTTACTTAACTGGAGTATTTCAAATTGTGTATACTTATTTTACTCCATCTCAGAGTCAAATATTGTACTTTTTACTACCACAATTATCAAAAAACTTTAGTTACAGTTACTTTGTAGATTTGGATTATTATTACAAAACATACATTAACCACTTCAGCCCTATTTAAACGTTGGCTATTTGAAAATAGCCGATCCACAATCTCACAATGCGTCGCATTTTCAAGAGACTTTTATACATTTTATACATTTGAAACCAGTGAAATGGGACATTCTGCATAATAGTACTTTTACTTTTGGTACTTTAATGATATTTTGATGTCAATACTTTTGTACTTTTACTCAAGTACATTTTGAATACCAGACTTTTACTTCTAACAGAGTATTTTTGCATTGAATCATTGATACTTTACTTAAGTAAAACATTCGAGTACTTTTCCCACCACTGTTCAAAGTAAACAGTCAAGTGTGAACTTCTGTCCTGAATTTTATTCAGCTGCCCTCTTGTGGCAAAAGGTGATAATGCACAAGGAGACTGCTCTGCTCAGCGGCAGTGCTGAACATGAGCATCATAAAGCAAACACCACCAGCAGCACCGAGATTTAAACATGATGCATTTACTCAGAACATTTAACAAAAAATATGTGTATAGCCGTTAAAGCAAGCTCATACAATTAAAACTTACGTTATTCAGGGAGATAACTTTAGGTTCATGATTATGTGCACGAGATGTTGTGCTCTGCAAGATAATGAGCAGGATGGGGGGAGAGAGAGAGAGAGGGGAGAGAGAGAGAGAGAGAGAGAGAGAGAGAGAGAGAGAGAGAGAGAGACCCTCCCCACAAACACACACACTCACACACACACACACACACACACACACACACACACACACACACACACACACACACACACACACACACACACACACACACACACAGAGAGAGAGAGAGAGAGAGAGAGAGAGAGAGAGAGAGAGAGAGAGAGAGAGAGAGAGATGGGGGGTGACTGGGGTAGCCTAGCCCTAGATATACTCTTCTTACTGCAGAAGTAACAGTCAGTGGTAATCAGTGAGAGTGGACGTGCTGCTCTTCTGTTAACGCACGACTCATCACGCCTCCTCCTCCGCAGTGCTGGACAGCGCTCTGCTCTGCTCTTTCTGTACAGGATAGTGACAGACAGTGACCTGCTGGCTGCCACAGCGCGCTGTACACTATAGACACTAGACAGAGGCTACAGAACAGCATGAGAGACGCACCGCGGACCCATTGATAAAAAATACCATCACTGGAATTAAAATGCACACCTGGGCTTCTGATGATCACCACTCCGCCTCCTCTGTTTAGCACCACTGCCCTGTATCTGTTTATGTCACACACTGGCAAGCGAGCAACGCATGATGAGTACCTTATCGCTGCTGTTTATTTGTGGAGTGGTAAGTAGCCGGTCTACCCTACTCTACGTGCGCGATTTCACACGATTAATTATTAAGAGTAATTATGATATTATGCTAAAGCTGCAGTTGTTTAATTTTGGTAGCCATCTATAATGCATGATTTGTTTTACATATGCTAAATCAGAGTTAGGCTGAGTGGACTTGGCAGGGGTTCCCTGCCCCGCGTTGCCTACAGCAGTGGTTCTCAACCTTTGATCCATTACTGCATCAAAAGTAATCAACAAACTGGTCAAACATTGGCCAAATTGTCAAATAATATAGGAAGGAGGCAAACATTGTGAAAATAGTAGATCTACAAGCTCACAACACCTCATGTTGCTACTTGTAAGGCGCTGTGAGCTTGTAGATCTACTATTTTGACAATATTTATCTGTGGAACCGAGTCAAACTAAATGTAATGCCTCATCTCCTACGATTCCAAGTGCTTGTCAGGGTGGGGGGGGGGTCCCCAGTTGAAATATGATAATTTTGGAGGGTCCCCATTTGAAATATGATTATTTTGGGACGTCCCCAGTTGAAATATGATTATTTTGGGGGGTCCCCAGCTGAAATATGATTATTTTGGGGGATCCCTAGCTGAAATATGATTATTTTGGGGGGTCCCCAGCTGAAATATAATTATTTTGGGGGGTCCCCAGCTGAAATAAAATAATTTTGGGGGGTCCCCAGCTGAAATATGATTATTTTGTGGGGTCACAGCCTGAAAAGTTTGAGAACCACTGGCCTACAGTAACCTATAATAACGGTTACCAATTAGTCACGGTAGTCAAGTCAGTGTGCTGGGGAAGCATCTCTCCAGCAGAGCTCATTAGTATTTAGCTGGAGTAAAGTCGGGTATTGGAAAGAGTTGACTGGCATTTTTGTTTAACATTCGGCTCCATTCAAGAATTCATGTGGCAGGTGCTTTGGTCCATTGACTTGTATTGTATTGGATAGTTGTTGTATGCCTGAGTAACTGTCATCATTCCTGTGATGATGGAATTAGAAAAGAGGACACACAGTTGATGTTTGCGTGAACGTTTTATATAAGATAGTAGGTTATGTCTACACATTGGCAGGTTATTTGAAACAACTGATTGATGTCAACAATTAGAAAGACAAGGATGAAGATGATGATGATGATGGTGGTGGTGGTGGTGTTGGTTATGATGAAGACCAAACGCCAAACTTAGGCATACATGGAGGTCAGGTCATGTTCAGTAAGAGTCTTGACATGTGTACGGCAGCTGGTCTAATTACATTCTGTAGCTCAGCCATCGTGTGAACAGCCCTGCATGTTAAGGGACACTGTTATGACAGCTGGCGTACAGAGTGCTGACACTGGGATGCTTTTGCAGACTTACATTTAAAGATAAACTCTCAAAATGACTATGAAATTGAGGAGAGTACAAACTGAGCATCACAGCTGGACCACTGTGTGCTTGCTCGCGCGCGCGCGTGTGTGGGGGTGTGTGTGTCTGTGTGTGTGTGTGTGTGTGTGTTCCGATTATATGTGACTAAACCATCTGCTTAGAAATGACAGGGATAAAGAGAGACGGGAGTTGGCCCATCGGTGGAAGACTAATGTCACTCATTTTTGCTGACCTAAGTCACTCCCAAACAGATACTGTAGCTACAGTAGACATGCTCAAGGCACTTAATTTGCAATGCGGCGATTTCAAAGCAGTTATTTTCAACCCAGCCACACTGAAACGAAATCAGGAGGAAGAGGGTGGATGATGGGCTATAAGACTGGAGAGTGACATGAGGAATAACACAGAGAAAGCCAAAAGACGTGAAATAAACAGAGAGCTCCCACAGGTGAAAAACAGGAAGCGAAGAAGAGAAGGTAAATACATAAAGAGAAGAGAGAGAGGGAGAGACAGAGGAGAGAATTAAAAAGAGCGGATTGGAGAGAGTATTAGAGAGAGACTGAGAACAGAGACTGAGAGGAGAGAGACAGGGCTGTACGTACATCTGTTTCTGAATGAAAACACGGACACCAGGCTGAGGGAAGGAGAGAGGGAGAGAAAGGGAGCGAGAGGTAG
>NC_139948.1:30751280-30763780 GCF_963454915.1 Gymnoscopelus microlampas | reverse complement strand
CGCACGCACGCACGCACGCACGCACGCACGCACAAACTGGTGTACTGTATAGAAACACATGTTCATGGAAATCTCCCCCTGAAGGCATGACTAACACACATACTGTACACACACACATACAGTACTGTACACCCACACACTTGCACGCGCACGCTTGTGCTACACACACACGCACGCACGCAGGCACGCACGCACACACACACACACACACACACACACACACACACACACACACACACACACACACACACACACACACACACACACACACACACACACACACACACACACACACACACACACACAAACACACACACACACACACACACACACAGTATACAGTATAGTATACATCCAAATTACATGCATACTTGCACAAACACGTCAAGGCAGATCAAGTTCTCTGTTCAAAACAAAAACAGCATAAAACAAACTGAACGTAATTGTCCAATTTGCTCATTAGTACTAAAGTGCCGTGCTGCGCCTTTTTACCAAATGTCCCAAAAAACACAGACACAAATTTTTGTTTGATGGTCCCAAAGTGGGCCCAAATGTCCTCACTTACAGTATACAGCTGGGCTCAGGGCTGTGAACCATTAGCACTGATCCTACAGAATGGGGACGGGAGAGGTGCCAACACCACAATGTCCCAGAGACAAACCAGCGAGCTTTCATGCAAACAAACATCGTAACAATGTTACCTCTCTATTCACAGCAAAATCCTCAGTGTTAATTTAACTCTGGGAGTGTACAAATGGAACCAAATGGACCCGTAAAGGGTGCATTTAGTTACATTTGTACACTCACAAAGTTACAGACCTGTAATGGTCCATTTGGTTCCTAAATATCAATCATTTAGCTTCCTCTGGAACCCTATAGCACCCTTTGCCCTTTCAGAAGGTGCTTCAAAGTCGTTGTCGGCCCGCTAAACGTCAAAGAAAACGCCTCATAGAGTCATTGCATAGCTCAGGAGGAGGACTGGAATACCGAAGTATACTGCGTCAGGCTGTAATGTACTGTACAATGTATGTTTTCAGAGCCAGATAGTGTTCATTTAACTCTGAGAGTGTAACGATGGACCCATAAGGGTGCTCTATTTTGAGCCTGAGCAATTCCTAAAGGTTATTTGAAATGTAATCCTTAACGTCAAATCAGCCTGGAGTTTGTTTATTCACACAGCATATGGTAGTAATGTGGTGGGCTTGGATGATACCTTCTGGTGCGTGTCAATATATTACACTAATAAACCCTCACAAGATGTTAATACTGGCAATGGTGCTTGTAAACAAGAACTGCAATAGGAAAGGCGTTTCACACCAAGAACCTTGTGTGAAACAAACACATCTTCAAGAACAACAATTCAATGTAATAAAAAATGTAACATATTCCTTATGATTGCATGCAGGCTGGTGTCGAAATATTCATGTGAAGAAAATCAGTTCTCGATTTTGGTGAAATTCTGCTGCTGTGTGATCTGGCTTCAAATTGGTATCCTGGGATTACCTGAGATTTCAGATATCAGATCTTGTGTAGGAATCCCAGCCTGCTTGATTTCACTTGAAGTCTTATTTTCAAATGAACTGGGATTAGGGCGAAGGGCAGGATGCCAATAGACCCCTTAATAGACGACATCACACTGATAAGAACCAGTATGCGCGTGCAGGCCACCAAATGAAACCCATTCTGTCAGGTCTCGCTAGGACGCGCCTCACAAGCCAACACACAAGAGGAGGTTGAATGTACTGAAACCAGCGCACCCCGAAACAATATGTTGGGAATTGATTGCATGAAACAATCACCTGTGTACATGTATGTATGTATGTATGTATGTATGTATGTATGTATGTATGTATGTATGTATGTATGTATGTATGTGTGTATGTATGTAGGTATGTATGTATGTATTTATTTATCTATTTATTTATTTTATACATTTTATATACTGTATATATACATGTGTAATCCCTACTTTGGTCTTGGGTACGGTGTAGACAACTGTGTCTCCTCGTAGACACAGTTGTGTCTCCTCGTAGCACAGCTGCTTCTTTTGATCTGACAGTGAGGAGTTTCACTCACTGGAAGGGCAGGAGGAGCACGGCAGCACGCTATCCCTCCCAGTTCGGCTCCCTGTCAAACAAATCAACCTATAGGAGTTGCTAGTGCAGTGACAGAGATCGTCCTCCCGTGGCGGCTTCCCGCCAGCACAACACGGCCAATTGTATTTGTTGGAATGCCCGGCCAAGCCAGAGGCACCGAGTCGTAATCGAACCCCAGTATCCATATTGGTGGGCAGAAACTTTACACCTGAGCCACCTGGACACAATGTACAAAATTGTCGAGACTAACTTGCCAAAGTAAAGGTCAAACAAAATGCATAAATCAACTTAGCTCCTCATGCCTTGCATCAACATTATTATACATTCAGTCATGCTGGATATACTGTAGAAGGAGATTAAAAGCAGAGAGTTGGATGGAAGACGATGGGGTGAGGAGGAGGAGGAGGAGGAGAAGTAATTAAGCAAGAAATTCTGCAAAAAATGACATTAATGACTGGAGCAGGAAATTAGTCGAGCAAGATCAAGAGGTGCCCGGTTCCTGCAGAGAGAAACAGCCATGCTTCATAAGGGCCTGGACTTTGTCTTTGGTTCAATGTCACAAAGAATGCTCATCATACATAGTATTCCTTTTAAAAGTCCCACAGTAAACATCAGCGGTGCAGACGGCGTGCATGGCAAACATCTACTACTGCATCTTCCAATGATGTGGTTGCTGCCAGAAATGCTGCAGCTTTTTCATGGCGGTTGTTTCTTCATCCGCTCCTTTTCTTTCCAGCCTCCCTCTGTTTCCCTGCACTGCTCTTCATCCAGGCGGCATTCTTGCCCCTCCTCAGCTGGTGTGACTCATCCACTGTATTAGCTCATTCAATCCGGGAACGCATCTGTGTCACTTTTAAGATTTCTTTGACTATTCAAAAATAGAAAGATATACAAGCTCATATGAGGATTATGAGCTTGTCGATCTGCTGTTTTTGAGAGAAAAAACATCGTGTGAAAATGTGTGCAAAGCTTTGTAGATCTGCTATTTTTCAATAGCCCTAAGTATAAATTATAGCAAAAAAAGATCCAAAAAGACACAGCATGCGTTCCCGGATTGAATGGGTTAGGGACTAAAATGGGATTAGAGTGCCGGGCACCAAAGGGCCAGACGTACTCATTCATCATGCATACTGTTACATCGATGCATCTTTACTCGTTTGATCCTGCTGATTAAACCACATTGAACATGCTATTGTGCCTCTGAGACGAGAACAATTATCTTGTGCTGAGATACAGAAAAGCTACAGTACTCGCCTCTGACAGACAAACAGCTATTAAAATTAAATCCAGTCACTTTCCAGCACATTATCCACTATTTTAATCGGTTTCGACATTGATGGTTGTTTTTTTTTATTAGTGGATGATACAATTTATCTCGATCTACCCGATGCCTCTGAAAGTATTCATGCTGAAATACGGCTTGAGAGGGTCTTATATGAACACAGAACCTCACGTGAAAAACAAGAGCTATATGGACATAAGATGTGTCACTAGTTCTGAAGTGCATATATGAATAATTAAACGGGGAAAAAAACATTCAGCACACCCATTTCCTGTTTCACGGTAAATATGGGGGAATCTTTATTTACCATGTCCCCTCTTAATTCGGCACTTCCTGTCAGCGTAACTCTCCTCTATCCATCATGCTGGGGTCTAGACGGCTGCCAGTGTCAGCAGTCCTGAAATATTTATCAGTCCTTTCCACTTCTCCGTGCCTGTCATGGGAGACAACACAACCGGAGCTGCCTCACTTAGTGAACCATTCAAAAAGCTCGCCAAGCAAACTGACTGGGGGGGTGGGGGGTGGGGGGGAGGTCCGTGAAGTTGGCAAGAGAAAAGACAGAGCCCCCACTACTCACTGGAGCGTTTAAGAAGTGCTCTCGCTAACTGGGGTTCAGTGGGGATTCAAGGCGGATCGAGGGAAAGTAGAATCGCAGCCTTCCTTACGCTGAAGATTGAAACAGAGCGCCTCGAATGGCCTCCCACTGCGGATCAGTGGGGAATAAGAAAGACGGAAATGAGACTTCCCTCTGACAGGTCCTCTGAGACCGTGGCAATGGAAGCTACTTTCCTACACCGCTGACCCCAGCAAGACCAACAAAAAAAAAGCAATGCTCAATCAAGGATGCAGGGGTTAACTGTTGATTGTTATGTTACGATTTCCTCCGCTAGGACCCCTAATTTTGTGATTTGTTAATCTCTTTAAACATATGTTTTGAATCAGGGGTTAATCGATCAAAAACCGACGAAGCAAAGCAATAATTACACCCGGAAACGTTTCAGGTTTACAAGACAAATAAAGCCGTCACGCACGTTTTCAAATGCTGTTAATCTGGTGCATTGAAACCGGAGTCAGGAGGAGGTCAGTTGTGTTACAGTAAAGAAAACAATGATGCATGTGCTGACAGGTAACCATAACACACTCAAATACTGTACACAGCACTGTAAGATACTCAGTGTTCATTTAACTCTGAGTGTGTAAAAAAGGATTGAAATGGACCCATATTTGGCCCTATATTTTTGCACTCTCCGAGTTAAAAAAAGAGGATTTGACTTTGTAGTAGTAGTAGTACAAAGTAGGAAGGGTGGGTCTCCGCGCAACTCCAGCAAAATGTGCTGATCGTGAAGAACATGGGGGCCAGTTTCAAGGCCACTCAAACGTACATTATTGATGACACTAATGGGGTTGAAACACATCAGTGTTTGTAAAGGGGGGTCTTCACTGGCTGAAGTGGCACATTTGTAGTGCACCCCGCGCGCCGTGCCGCACATTGAAGATATCCGATCTACACGGTCACAATGCGTCACGGCACTGCTCGTTGTTAGCCAGGGCTGTTAACAAAAAAATGTGGACGCGGCTGACAAAAGCGCCAAATTTTTTCTACATGCTCTCCATCATCATACGTTTCATTTTGGAAGGGGAGCCACGTCATCAAGATGGCAGAAGGCGGCCATCTTGGATATCAAAGATGGCCACCATGTAATATCTATAAGTGCCAATATCTCGGCTTCCAAGCCACTTAGAAGGTCAATGTAGGTGTCAAAATATATATATTGGGGTCAAGGAATTTAATAAAGCTATTGAGAATATCAGCAAGTGACTATTTCTGCCAATATTTGAACATTTGGTTCATTCTGGCAATTATTCTGGTCGCTTAGGTCCAGATGTGGACACGGCGACCAAAAGCACCACATTCTTTCCACATGCTCTCCATCACCATAACTTTAAGTTTTTGGTAGGAGCCACATCATCAAGATGGCGGAATGCGGCCATCTTGGATTTCAAAGATGGCCACCATGTAATAACTACAAGTGCCAATATCTCGGGTTCCAAGCCACTTAGAAGGTTAATCTTGGTGTCAAAATTAAATTTTCTGTGTCAAGGAATGCATTTAAGCTATTGTGAATACCATTTGATTTTTGTTTGTAACAAGATCAAATAAATATGTTCATTTTAGCAATGCATATTTACATAATTTTCATCTTGGTTAGTGGTAGGACACATTGAAAACTGGATAACCTGCATGAAGTGAATTATTAGCTTCACTTTCTAGAATAACAACGTATTAAAATTATCTGTCACCTGGACAACTGCAAAGATCTGTGCAATTCCAGTGTGCCTTCTTTCATGGGCACCTTGCACCACAACCACTTGGCCAGTTTAATGCAGGCTTTTGACGCCATCGGTAGAATGCTCCACAAAGGAAGCCAGTAGAATGCTCCACACAGGAAGCCAGACCTGGTTGTCGACATCCAATGTCCATCCCCTCCTTCTGGACTAGGTGTCGCTGCTGGGCCAGTTCAGACGAGGCCCAGATCCCAGACTGGTAGACAACTCACGTCACATGCTGCAGCAGTGAATCTTGAGTTGGTGGAATGTATAATTCCAAACTTCCATCATTTTGTTCTTCTGGCCGAAGCACTCTCTAGGTAAGTAAGTAGGATGCGGGAGTCTATCCCTGTTACAATGTGCATAGACCCCTCAGAGATGGATTGCTGAGGTGGAGTCAAAGTGCCACACCTACCATCAGCTCCCAGTACTTACTGCAAGACTTGCCGCACCCAGGCCGTGCTACCTATATGGTGAGTTGATGGTGTCCGCCGCCAGGGATCGAACCCATGACCTTGTGGTCGAAAGGCGAGCGCTCTACTGACTGAGCTACCCGGTGCTTCATTAACAAATTCCAAATCACTCGTTTTATCATAAATTATGACTGTGGAGCGCTCAAGAAGTTCAATGTATTGGTTATCTTTGGTCACAAAAGTGTATGGATTTGCTCCCATGCAGTTTAAGGCCTGGGTGACGACAGGGTATGAATTCCAAGCCAATCATACTGGCTTCTTCCCTTTCCCGCAGAATGCTTATGTGTCACAGCCTGTGTAAAAGTGGAAAATGGGAAGTGCTGTAATCTTTGGCCAGAGCATGGCAGATGGTATTTATGAAGATAGGTGTAGGTCTTGCCAGTGCCAAAAGCGACCCAGATGTCTGTAGATAGGCATGAAACTTGGTGATGAGGATAACGACAACATCTGTATGGATACATACATGAGTAGCAGGTAGAACAGCCATGCTCCAGGGCATCAAGCAGGTGAATCTGCATCCTGGTGTCGGCTTCTTCATGGTTACATGGCAGCATGGAGTGGCTGGTGTCTGTGCTGACCACTGTGATGCCAGATGTAATGAAGACCAGCTTGCTCTCTGGCCAGGCAGTTAATGCAGACCCTTAACTGAGGGCATGGATGGTTTTCATGCTTAAGTGCTCATGTCCCCCTCTCTGTGTTGCATGGCTATATATAATCAGGATAAGAGTGCCACCTCATCATCCTTCCACATTGAGATCTGCCCTGCCTGCTTGCGTGTTGGGCATCTGAAGGGAGGCACTGAGTTCTATGTTGTGCATAATCTAGCCGACAAAGTTGGGTAGATACTGTATACATTACATTACAGTCATTTAGCAGACGCTTTTATCCAAAGCGTTATATTGCCAGAATTAACTAAATGTCCAAATCATGGCAGAAATAGTCACTTGGTGATATTCCCAATAGCTTTATTGAATTCCTTGACCCCAGAAAACATATATTTTGACACCAAGGCTTGGCTTGGAAACCGAGATATTGGCACTTAGAGATATTACATGGTGGCCATCTTTGAAATCCAAAATGGCCACCTTCTGCCATCTTGATGACGTGGCTCCCCTTCCAAAATGAAACGTATGGTGATGGAGAGCATGTAGAAAAAAATTGGCGCTTTTGTCAGCCGTGTCCACATTTTCCTAAAAACTGGTCTTAAGCAACCGGGCTATGTGAGCTTGTACTTCTGCTATCTTGGATGTGCGACACCGGGGTGCAACTAAGTGTAATTCAGGCTTTACCGTCTCTTACTGTAAATAGTATACGCTCATTAAGAAGAAGTGGACCCTGTTCAATTCAAGACCATTACTGTACATGGTGGGTCATCTTTTATGGACTGTGACATTTATTATGCACAGTATACAGTGTACTGTAGGATGCATGTAGGGGGGCAGGATGTAGGGGGCAGGATTCCTGATGGCCACTTATTTACTCCTCTCCCACTCACTCACGCATGAATGTACTGGCACGTGTGCATACAAACGCATGCACACACACGCACGCACATACACACACACACAAACAGGCACACATTTTTTTCCCTGTGTCTGTTGAACACTCAGTGCATATGGTCACATTTAGACATGTTTATACACACGGACGGCAATGAGATTCATGCACGCAATCTAAAATTAGCTGTAAAGCGTGTGCACTGTGGGGTTGCTGTGAATAACAAGACGCTTTAACTGGTTAAGCCTGAGTGAAATGAAAACACCAGTTTCGAGCTCACAACTTCAAGTCATAATTTACCAATCACTCATTTATGTCAGTCCTTTTTAAACATGCAGGCTGTACTGTACAGTACAGTGTAAAGCCATTCTTCACCGTTACCTCTGCCTCCATATATGGCCGTGGATTGTTGAGAGACTGTCTGGCTATGAAAGTCTTTGATGTCACCTTTCTATAGAGCAGTGGTTCCCACATGATGTGCCAAGGCACACTGGTGTGCCGTGAGAAAGGTCTACGTGTGCCTTAGGATTTTGTGACTACCACATATTATTATTGCAATATACTGTACACTATACAAAAAGTTGTGAATAATAATGATTATTATTTTATTTACTATTTCAGTACTTTGTGCACGCGTATTTCCCAACACAGACACATTTTATGCCCTAAAATAATGTAACCACTTTCAACCTGGTGTCCCTATTTTGGGTATGCCCAATATTTTTTATTATTAAAAAACTTTTTATGAAATAGAAGCTCACAGCTTGTGTCGCATTGCGAAACAAGCTATTTTGCTATATGTATACAGGTGTGCAGTGTGTGAGATTTTGACTTGCTCACTGGTGTGCCTTGGACACCAAATGTTTGAAAACCACTGCTATAGAGTGATCTGAATCCATTTCTGTGCCACACACCCCATTTAGTTTGGTCTCCATAATCTGCCTGCCCCACACACTAGTGGTTTCTAGAAGCAGTCAACATCACCAGTCATGTTTGGATCAGTTTTAAATGGTGGTTGGACTTTACATTCCAGCCCACCTTCAAAGAATTTAATACAGCCAATTATATTGTATGAAATAGTCAGAAGAATCGGTTGAGTAAACGGTGCTACTGATACAGAGCTTGTTGTGTTTGTCTCTATCTACACAGTAAAATCCTGAGTGCTTATTTCAAAATGACAGCCCTTATTGGCAGGGTCCTTGCAGTCACTGTGTCTCTACAACCCAAGATTCCGAAAATAGCCGATCTGTTTTCTAAGAATTTACTAAATGTTTCCAAAATCTTCACCTATGACATGCCTCAAATAGAGATGTCAGGGTTAAAGTGGGTAAAGCTTTGCTAACACTTGCCAGAGCAACACGTGAGGCAAAGCCAGCACTGAGACAATGCTCCAGGGCTTTTCACACAAACAATTTATGCTGTTGCTCAATGCAACCGCCACACTACTACTGTAGCACTTCTCATGCAACATGCACAGGTACAATATACTTACATCCAGAGCCACGATCACAGGAATGCACTGGCACGTACACAGCTTACTGTAACACACACATACACACAAACGCACACGCACGCACGCACACACACACACACACACACACACACACACACACACACACACACACACACACACACACACACACACACACACACACACACACACACACACACACACAAATAGTCCTAGAAACTCTGGTGTGCTGTCTCACTCCAATACAGAGTTAGATGATAGCAGTAAACACTCAGCTGCTCTTTCAGTCTGAACCACAGCCCTCACAAGGTGACCGCTCTCATGTTCGCATCTGCATCAGGACGTCACAAACAAGTAGAAAATGAGATTTAGGGAACACTCTTATTTCTGTATCTCTGTAGTCGAGCGCTGAACCATGTTATGGTATATGCTATCTCTTCTCTCATCAATCTGTTACACACACACACACACACACACACACACACACACACACACACACACACACACACACACACACACACACACACACACACACACACACACACACACACACACACACACACACACACACACACACACACGCCATGCATAATTCAGGAGGCATCCAATTATATCTGGAAATAATTCTATATTCCACATGCAATATTAATAGATTACATTGTGGCCCTAAGAACTCGGGGAATGACAGAGCGGCTGACTTGGAGGTCATCGCTTCCACAGGAACGTGCTTCAATCCCGACTGATCCCGCTACAAACGTTCCTGAAGACAGACGCAGAAGTGTTGAGCATGAATGAACAGATTGGGGTTACCCAGCAGGCAGCCAGTCAGTGCCTGGTTCTGCCCAACATCACTCACCACTCTGCAGAATCCTGGAGTGTTAAGCCTGATTTATAAAAAAATACGACACAAGGTGTCATATTGTAACAAGCTTTGAGATTGTAGATCGGCTATTTTCTGAGTCACAGACACAGTCATATGACAAAGTAGGCGGGCAGGCAGATTTTGCAGTGCGGGACACTGTATACTGAATGATATGTAACATCCTTTACGGCTTTTTACAATGTAGCCAAGCAACATGCATGATCATGCCAAAACAGCGGTTATCTCTGAATGTAGGCCATCTCATCATTGTGTGTGTTATCAGCTACAGTCAGGGCTCTTTCTGTGTATGATTTAGGCTTAAGCAGTTTACTCAACGTGGCACAAACACAGGGATCAATATCGTAATGAGCCCAGCAGGCTTTTGACTCAATCCACCAACAAGAGCACCTTTCTTGTCCCAGAGCACAAATCACTAAGAGCCCACTGGATCAATGTGTCCGCCCCTCTAATGATGTGCAGTAAACATGATTAATGTCATTAAAGACTCGATCTCTCTTTTGTCCTGTTCGCTCCTCATATTCCCCCGCTCTCCTCTGGCTCAACCTCTCTCCCCTTGCCTCCATTCTCATCTCTTTGCCTCCCTTCTCATCCTCGTCTCCTTGCCTCCCTTCTCGTCCTCGTCTCCTCGCCTCCCTTCTCATCCTCGTCTCCTTTGCTACCCTCCTTTCACTAGGTGAGACCTTCTCAGAGAACTACAGCCACACAGAGGTGTGCAAGCCCTGCACCATGTGCACCGGCCTGATGCGAATGCAGACGCCCTGCACCGACTCCAACGACGCCATATGCGTGTGCGACTACGGCTACTTCTTCGGCGAGCTGTCCGGCCGCTGCGAGCCATGCACCGTGTGCCCAGTGGGCCAGGGTGTGCTGGCGCACTGCGATCACAACCACGACACCATGTGCGAGGAGTGCGTGGACGACACGTACTCCGAGCGCGAGAGCTCCCTGGACCCCTGTCTACCCTGCACCATCTGCGACGATGGCATCGAGATAGAGGTGTCGCCGTGCTCGCCTGCCAGTGACTCTGTCTGCCACAGTGAGTCTGCCACTTGCTTACACACACACACACACACACACACACACACATACACACACATGCACATCCACACACACATCGTCACAGCTTATTTGGGGGGTTACATCTCTATCACAATATTTTCTCTCCCATGTGACTTGGACAGGTCAACGAGGGTGACTGTTTGAAGAGGCAGGGTCAAAGGGCAGCACGAGGGTCAGACAGTGAGATGGCAGGAAGCTGAACTGAATGCTAGGCTTTAAAGGTCACGGAGGTCACGGAGGTCAATAGTACACTAATACAATACACTGAATGGAAACGGAAGCTGTAAATTCACCAGGGCAGAATGGGGCATGAAATTAGAGTCGAGCTTCAAATCAGTGCTGGCATGATGTGTCTCACAGCCTCTGAGACTAAACTAGTGCTGTTAAAGCTGCAACCTGGGAATTATTTTAAAACGTTACATTAACAAATAGAGTATGTTAATTCCATACAACTAGAACATATGCAGTGCTTGGAGCTGGAGGTGGTCTCTCTACTCAATTCCATTGAGAAATGTAGCCCCTGGTGTCTGGTAGAACACCTACTGGTTGAAACTCATAAGTATATATATCTTCCCAGGCCATGCAGGCATTTTGTCTCTCAATTCGGTAAAAGTTTGGTCTCCCATGCATGAGACCCGGGTTCAAATCCTTGGTAGGACATGAAACCTATGGGTTGCAGCTTTAAGTCATTGTCGGCTGTACACTGCAACATCCAGTGTCAAATGTAACTCCTGAGAGTGTGTAACATTGATTGACAATCAGGAGGCTGATGCTTGACTTTTGGAGTAACACACAACTTTCAATGACTATTGCAATTTGTGAAACCACATCAAAACCACTGTGTGTCACAACTGGACTTAAAGAATCTGTCAACACCTGCTGCGGTGTACTGGACACACTAATAGCAGATGGTAGTCGTAGATTCATGTCCTAATGTGCTGTCATACATACATAAGAACCAGCTGGCGGTAGAGAAACAGACTGGGTTAGACATAAAAAAAAACCTTTGAAAAAACAGGAGACGGCAGGTGAGGTGGAAAAAGAATTGATAATTAGTCACACTGTCTGTTCCACACAGACACACACACACACACACACACACACACACACACACACACACAGACACACACACACACACACACACACACACACACACACACACACACACACACACACACAGACACAGACACACAGACACACAGACACAGACACAGACACACACACACACACACACACACACACACACACACACACACACACACACACACAGTGTGTGCGTACATATATGTATATGTGTGCGCGCGTGCGTGTGTGTGTGTGTGTGTGTGTGTGTGTGTGTGTGTGTGTGTGGGTGTGTGTTCTCTTGCTTCCAGAAGACAAAAAGATTGCTAAATTGCTCGGGGATAAGATG
>NC_139948.1:30676280-30746280 GCF_963454915.1 Gymnoscopelus microlampas | reverse complement strand
GTTCACACATACAGCCCCAGCGGGCGTAATAGTGAAATGCAACAGGATTCAGGGAAGACCTGCCACCTCTGATTGGCTTCCTGGCAGCTAGGACCAAGAAGCCCACCCTCAAGAAAAGGCAGTTTACCGCAGAACAAAGGTCCCAAACTTTTCCCCGACAAATGTAATTTTAGTGTGAGGTTAGGCATTGTTTTTGTGAGGTTAAGGTTATGGTTAGCTTTGTGGGGTTAACGTTAGAGATAAGGTTAGGGTTGCGCATACGTAGCTGCAAAAACACTATGAAGAAGTTGAACACAACTGTGCAAGTATTTTTTTAGAGGGATCCCCCATCACACAGCTGATATACAGACACTGCAGGATGACCCCCCCCATTATGGGTGGGATAGAGCGTCCCAGTCTACCGTAGTAACCTTGTCCTTGACGTAAGCCTCAGAGTCTCCACAGGGTTAAGCCCACGTGAGCCAGTAAGAAGCTAATGAGGAGCAGCAACAGGGCGCCAGCAAGGGGTTCTGCTGGAGATTACTGGCTCACGTCTGAACCGGGCCTGCACAGGCTTCATTCCCACCAGGAAGTTTTGGTTTGGCTGGATAGGCCTGTTCTACTCTGGGCTGTGTTGTAGCCTCAGGGGGACATGAAAAATCTGCAGACTGTATGCTTTCTTATACGTGTAGCAGGATCCTTCACTGTTCCTTTACAAAAGCAGGGCAGACTGAATGGACTTGGGTATAAGACACCTAGCAACTATAGCCACGAACAGCTAGATAAACTGCTTATTGTACAACATGTGCCCGCCCAGGGTGGGCATGTGTCCCAGCAACATGGAAAATTACCCAGGATCATTAATGCGGTTGACGTAGAAAGAGGAAATGGGACAATTTATGAAAATGACTCTTCTTTACAGGCTTAGCTGTGATAGAAACCAGAGCTTTCCAGTAGCACAGCGCTTTTCCTGCTTCCCTGTCCTCGGCAAAGGGGAAGCTCAGTACAGTGACCTCTCTAAAGCCCCAGACTTTGTTCTACACGCATCCACATGGCCACAGTGTCATGATGTGCATAGATGACAGTTTCAGTATGAAACAGATGAGGACATGGTGAAAAGGAAGCAGGCCTAGGGTGGATGAATACATAAATGAGTGAGTGAGTGAGTGAGTGAGTGAGTGAGTGAGTGAGTGAGTGAGTGAGTGAGAGATCACATATCTACCCGCCCCCCCCCCCCCCCAATCACACACACACACACACACGCACGCACACGCACACACTTCAAGGAGCATTCCTCCTCTTGCTCCAAATAGCATCTCAGCCAGAACCCATCTGCCTATTAGAAACAGCCGTCACATGTGTATTGTGTATCAGACATCTGGTCAGGGACGTGGCAACAAGACCCTGTCAGGACAAGGGGAGGAACACACAGCGGTATTGGAGACGTGCCGACCACAGTGAAAGAATCAAGCGTGACAGAAAAGGAGTCGCACAGTCGTAGCCACGATGCAAAACAACTTAATTGAACGGTTACGAATGTTTTGACGCACACGTCTTATTCAGGGTATTGATAAGACCATGTCAGACAAGACCTCATAACCAAGATGCATACTGTACTTATAGTATATGAAAGTATCTCTCTTCATTATAACACCACATCATTTATTTTTCTCTCCCAAGGCTGGAATCTCTGTCTCTACAGCTGCCAAGTAGCATCTGTGACTATAATATACGGCATTGTGTCTCATCTAACACATGATGTTCAGCGGGTGTAGCGAGGAATTCTATGCTCGGCACACATAGAGTGTCTGGACGCCCACTAAACTCCAATGACTCGAATGCATCAAAATCAATCAAAATCAATTTGAGGGACGGAACTTCAAAACATACCTATTGTCTCTATGTATTATGTTTAACTGGACCAAAACCTTTAGGTCCAGGCCCATTATGTTGGTGATCTGATCTCAGAAGTCAGTTCCTCTCTTCTACCCTGGTTGTTTGTTTCTGTTAGTGGTGAACATCTGTTTAGGTTATACAAAAGTGTGATATGTGGTTTCAATCTATGTGTTGTTGTAATGTGATTCTACAGTATGTGATAGTGACATCACAATTATTGGTTGCTAATGGGGAATGAGATTCAACTGATGACCTTCAGTACCCATCCTGTTTAAACAGAGAACACAAACCATCATTTGTATACACTAATGAAGGCCGGATTGCCGAAAACGTTCAGTACAAATAGAATTAAGTAAACAGATCTTTCTAACTGCTATACCCTTTCTTTTACAAAAGATGTTCATGAACTTCTATGAGACAATTCTTTTCTTGTCTCATTATCTCCTCTCTTTTACTCCAAACAGATCCTCTGCTTCCTACATACACCTCTCCCATGGACCTTAGCCCATCACCTCCCTCCTTTACAGATAGCGAATTCCTCCCCGATGGCTCCAACAGCCCACCGCCAGGGGGAGACACTACCACCGCTAGCCCTGGCTCCCCTCGCTTCCTCGGCCACGGCTTCAACGAAAACCTGATCCCCATCTACTGCTCCATCCTGGCCGCTGTGGTTGTGGGACTGGTGGCATACATTGTCTTCAAGAGGTCAGTTTGGAGAAATGGTGGGAGAGATGTGGCTCAACACATTAGTGTGGCTGACTCTTGCATCTCTCATGTGGCTAGGGGGGAGTGGGTAATATAAGACACAGGGGTTGAATAGTGAAGAGGCTGGCTGGCATGGAGGGTGTTGTTGGTAAAGACTGATGCAGCCCCAGGCTGAAGACGGCCACAGTCACGGTACAGCACTGAGAAGCAGATGCCTTGTGAAATATTCAGGCCTGTCATGGTTGAGGGGGCGAAACCTTGACCCAATTCCACCACATGATTAGACTCTGAAACTGAAATACACCACAATGCTTCTGTTTGGTTTGGCTTTGTTGAAAAACAAAAGGTCGCAACACTTGAGAGCACAATGAACACACACATAATGTACACGCACAAGGACATATACACTCACCCATGCATGCACTCATGCAGACACCCAAGGACAACGCACAGGCTTCAAACACAGCGTAGCAAGTAAACAAGTTCAGGATGACCATTGATTGCTTGAAAAATGCTGACCAGGGTGAAATTTGAGAGCCAGATTGATCAAGCCTGTCACGCAATGTACCTCACATCTAGCTAATTCCCCACTCGTATTTATTTCCATGTATAAACATATTGCAGATTTGTTAGAACGTTTACTGGATGTTCTTGGAATTGTTGCCGTTGCTCATCCACACAATACCTCATGAACAATGGAACTATTAACTGTCATGCATTTCATCCCTACTTATTTGGCTTTTCTTTTTTTTAACATATATTCTTAGTTTGTGCCAGTTTGAGCCAAAACAAAGCATTTAATCTCTGTTTTGTCAATTCACTTTATGCATGTCTTGTCACTGATCATGCACTGTGAAATCCAATAAATAAAATATCAGGGCTGACTATGCCACCACATAGTTGTGGTGACCAGGCTGTCATCAATTTAATCCTTCTTCTAGATATTGTTTGTATTGTTTCCACATCTCAGCTTTAGGACAGTGAAGAGAGTCAGTGCAGTATGTCGCCGAACCACCAGGGCACCCATATATTTCTGTTCTTATTCGATCTGCCTTCTGCTTATCCTCAGGTGGAACAGCTGCAAGCAGAACAAACAGGCGGCCAACAATCGCGCGGCCACCGCCAATCAGACGGTGACACCGGAGGGGGAGAAGCTCCATAGCGACAGTGGCATCTCAGTGGACAGCCAGAGTCTGCAAGAGCAGCTGCAGGCTCAGGCTCAGGTCCAGGGTCCACCTTCACATTCCCACACACAGGAGCAGATAGGTAAGCCGAACAAAATGAATTTTTCATACTCACAAATGTCACAGCCGACAGTGTCGGACTACAAAAATAATACGGTGGATCGTTAAATAGAAAACAACACAAGTAATGGATGCTCAAACGTAAATGTATTTGGGGAAAACAAAAATAAATAATATACGTAAAATAATGAAAATAACGTATTCTCAGATGAAAATCTGTAAAAAAGAAGAAAAAAAATGTAAAAAGAGAAAAAAAGGAAAAAAAATTAAAAGTAAAGAAAAGGTTATTTGTAAGATAATCTTTTCGTTTGAGAATCCATTATTTTTGTTGGCCGACACTGTCGACAGACACTTGTCTTAGCAGTGTAAAACAGCCTTAAAAGGTGACATTTTAATGCCTGTGGCTGTCAAGAATCTGACCTCCTAACACTTCTGCTCGCCAGATATGTTGGTCGTAATGTCAGTGTGGTATTTGTGTCACCACATACAGTATATGCCTGTATGATATATTGCCTAATGTGTAGGAGATTTGTGAGATTAGTCGGATAGTTTTGTAAAGATGGCAGATGTCTACAGTATATTGTCTCTATATATAAGTGAGTATTAACTAACAGTTAGAAATATTATTATTATAAATAATATATTAGGGCTAACAATTTACAGTTGTTGACAGTGTTTCTTGGTCTATTCCAGTGTATGTATCAAATGGATAACATGTAAAGAATGTAGCTACACATGTTTCATCTATATTTACATCTAGTGTGTATATTTACATCTAGTGTGTGAGTAGGAAGTATTTAGGGTGTAAGCATATCCTTATGTCAATAGAGCTCTGCAAGCCAGGCAAGACCTTGTAAGTTGATTGCTGTGATGTAAGGTCTGGACTGCAAGGTTAATGTTGACTTAATGCTGACACATTTAACAGATTCATCACTTCTATGCCATGTGTTCCCTTTTTCATTTTTTAAACATTCTATATTAGAGATAGACAGAGAGAGAGAGAGTCCTGGCATACTGCATGTCTTTTTCTTATGCCAACACTTGGTATACAGAGTAGTTTCCTTAAAAACTTCAAGTTTCAACCTGCAGGAATCCCTATTTTGGGCATGGCCAATCATAGATGAACATTTGCCAAAAATAGCACATCTATCAACTCAATCTAGATTGAGGTTTTAGACCGCGATGCATTGAAAAAGAAAAAAAACACTTGCTGTTCATCGTACAATGAAGTATACACATGTATAGGGCTTAAGTGCTTAAGCCAGTTTTGAATCACTACTCAATTATTACATTGTATTTTGCATTCACAAAATACAATGATATGGGTAGCTAACGGGTTGAAATAAGTCATTTCTACTTACTCGACATTACTCCAACCAGGGGTGTAACTACCATAATGCAGCCAATGCAGTTGCATTTGGGCCTGTGACATTTAGGGGGGCTGGATAAATACATAGATATACAGAAATTCAACAATGGCAGTTGACAACAATTGACTCCGGCGAAATGTCCTCCTCAACATCTTCAACCTCCAGGTTATTACCTTCTTTAACAGTGCTGTTTGATGGTCCACTGGTGCTAGCAGCAGACACCGGGCTCTGCCGACTCCGCTGAGCTGCTGCTCACAGTCGCAGCAGGTGCCTCATTTATCTCTTGCTCGACCTCACAAGTACTGCTTTCCGCTATTCCCTCTTGGCTTATAGACCAAAATGCGCAGTTTGGGCTGTTTTCTGAGCGTTTCTTTCCTTCTAGAATTTCCGTCTAAAATGAAAGAAACACAGGAAAGAGCCTTGTCTATAAGGCCAAATCTTGCATATTCAAGTTATGATCTTATGTGTGACCATTGAAGACTTAACCATCACACATTGGCTTGTTACGCCACTGACTCCCACCCTGTTCTTTGAAAACATTTTACAGTGAATACCACTGTAAAGGTGCCATAAGATCTACACAATGAAAGAGGACAGTCACACATATGGGATTTAGTTAAACTGCACTTTCAATTGCCAAATCAATTATCATACTCCTGAAGTTTTGTATGAATACTTAATGAAGTGATCTCGAAGCTAACTGTAATTCCTGAAATACTCTGACCGGACCTTTTTGAAATGTACCCTAGGCTTGTAGGATACAAGATTAAGTAATCATTCAATTATACTCCTGTACATTTGGGATTACATTCAGTGAGATAACATTCATCAAATCCTGAGTAATAAGCAATCACAATGATTCATGCAGGCAGACAGTAGACTGCAGACGGAAAACATCTTTTGGATGGCACGGGAAAAACAAACAAACAAATTATTAGAGAATTATTGAGATTAAATAGATTTATTTTGTCTATTTTATGTTCTCTTAATGCATGAAATGCACCTTTCTCAAATTATATTGCAAACTTCAAATGAATGCTTAATTCCCTCCAATGATTCATTCATTCCCAAGATGGCAAGCACTTCTGAAAAAACTTAAAGACTCTAATAAATGATCATATGCTGTGTATACAGTATATTCGGGCTGTAGTTCCACCAAAATGTTTAGCTTCTCATTTTTTTTGTCTTTGTGAAAGGAAGCTACATAACATCCAGCTGTACATTCCGTCACAGGGATGGAAAACAATGGTTTGTAACATGTTGCTGGTATTTTCTACTGGCCTCACCTAGTTTTACCGTCCTACTCTCATCCACTAAAACAATATCGAGTCTGCTGTTCACTGTCTGCCTGAATCCATGTGAACAGAGCGTAAACCTATCAATACGTTGTAATAAGAGAAGAACAGCAGACGAGAGAATAAAAGCATGTACTTCAGGAATCTGACGTAACCTCTATTGAATACAAAACCTTCCTCCAGTACACAAATGCCACAGTCAGGCGCAAAAATTGCGGAAAAGGTTGATCTACAAGCTTACACAAAATGTTGTGAGCATATAGAGAGCATATTTACGCTATGGTTTATTACTATTATATTTTTTATTTGTTTGGGGCGTGGAGGGGGGTTGATTATTATTATTATGTTTATTAGGATTATTTGGAAAATGTTCCCCTATAGTGACACGCCCAAAATATGGAAGCCAGGTTGAAAGTGGTTAAAGAGAAGCAACAGGACTGCCCCTTAAGGGTCATTCACACTGAGCACTATAACTATAAAATATAGTTTTAAAAATCGTCAGTGATAAGGAACATGGGAGGTCTACTGTAGGAGGTGAAGACGAGTTTCAGTTTATACTGTATGTACCACTGGCTGCTATGTTTAAAGCTGCATTACACCTCAACACTACAAGACTGCAATCATCAAACTTTTAATTAATTTTCTCGTTCTGGTTCTTATTTTGTTTAAAATGTGCATGCTATTCTTGTGTGACCCTCAACACAGGATTTGATAATCCCAGGCTCAAATGATTAGTATTGCCGCCACCACCACCAATAATAATGATAGTATGAGCAGCTGTCTGCACATAAAAACAACGTTCACCGGAGCAGTGGAACCCCTGTTTTGTTGTGGGTACATGTGTTGTGGAGCCCTTGCTATAACAAAGTATAGGCCTACAGTAGTGTCATTGCTGTAACTTGGTATCTGGAATGTGATGCTGTTGCTGCAGGGTGAACTATGGGTAGCATATAGTATAATGGATGTCTTAGCCCCCCCCAGCTGGAAAAAAATGTTTTCCTTTTGATAGATATATAATTCAATGGAAAGAAAATAGAATAAAAAGCGTGTGGCATAATGAATAAAGAAATGCATACTTTCTCACGGATTAACACGTGACTGGTTCATTGCGAGGATGACAGTCCCTTTAACTCCAAAATATATATTTTTTTATCTTATTGGCTCATTAGCAGGTGTTGTGAGATGGAATCCAGGCCAACCGTCTTTTAAAATCTGATCGGGCATCAACTTTAAATGGGTGCTAATTAGCGTTAGCACTATCTGCAAGTGCAGAAGCCATTAAAAAACAGCCACTGCTCCCATGCTGTAGGCTGGTCCTTCACAGCTAATGGAGACTTGTTAAAATACCCAAGGGAGTGAGAATATGCACAATAACTCCATAATAATCATATGGGTTTCCTGTTTCAAATGAACCATGTTTTACTCAGGCCAAAATAATTGGAACACCTGTTGTCAAAACAGTCGGACAACCTTTTAAAAAAGAAAAATAGACTCATAAAATGTTTTGTGTGTTTTGACTGACAGCCCAACGAGGGGGAGTTCATAGCAAGACACACTGGCCACAGGGGTAAGAGCTGCTGGTGCGGTCAGAAGGCAGTATCCTTCTGTACCTCCTTTTAAAAGGATCAATTTGTCTTTTTGACACATATTGACGCATATTGAGTGTTTAAGATTTAAACCAGGCTCTAACCCCCCACACCCTCCTCATCCTTTGGACAGCCTCGACATGAAATGGAGTCACAGAAACTATCTGTCAAACAACCAATTTGAGCTGAAAGGTGAAGAGATAGGGCTATAACACAGATCTCAGACAAACAATGTCTGTGTGTACAGAGCAGACAGCTTGTGTACAATGGAGCAGTGGATGGGTGTGTGTTTGAATGCCAAGAGGTTAAATAAACCTGGTGTCAAATCTGAAGTCTGGTCAGCTTTTATAATGGCACGGTAATCAAGCACCCCTGTTGCATTCAGTTCTGGATGAGGACAACATGTCTGTTAAACTGAACTACAGGGACTTGTCTTCTAGCCTTTAATCGCCATGGGAGTGATATGATTACCTTGACGGTGATGACACCATTTAGATTCTGATCACAATCTACTGTGAATCAGCACTTTATAGGGTGGCTTTGGATCCAATCAGCGTTGGCAGTAAAAGTTGATGACAAAAAGACAAGAAGGTCACGATCAGGGACTTGTTGTCATGGGGGCCTTATTCCTGCCCTTCACAAGAGGGCTTGATACACTTCGTTGTGCACTGTGTTGCGCACTAAAATACCCAGTCTACAAACTCACAATGCATTTTGCTGTGACACGTGAGCTTGTAGATAGGCTATTTCCCATCCTTCCATAACACTGGTACACAACTAAATATAAATCTGACTTAAGCATGATCCAATTCAACTTTGTAGCTAATGCTTCATTTATGCTCTGACGTGCGATGGTGTCGCGCGGCACACTACAGTATGATGAAGTATAAATATAGATCTCTATGTTTAGAGAAGGAAACCCGGGGTTGATTCTTGAAAGGTAAACAGACTCATCATGTTTGGTAAGAGAAGGAGGAGAACTCTCAGAAATGGATGCATTCAGATGGTGCAGGTGAAAGTGTGTGTGTGTGTGTGTGTGTGTGTGTGTGTGTGTGTATGTGTGTGTGTGTGTGTGTGTGTGTGTGTGTGTGTGTGTGCGCGCGTGCGTGCGTGCGTGTGCGTGCGTGTGCACTCGCGTGTGTGCATGCGTGTGCGCATGCGTGTGTCCATGCGTGCATGTGACTGTGCGTGTGCGTGTGTATGTGTGTGTGTGTGTGTGTGTGTGTGTGTGTGTGTGTGTGTGTGTGTGTTGTGTGTGCGTGCGTGTGCGTGTGCGTGTGCGTGTGCTCACACTCGTGTCATACAGGAAGTGTCCTATATATATTCCAATGCTGCAGTGTCAGTGAGTGAGTGATGAAGAAAGGAGATGGGAGATCTAAACAGGAAGGAAGAAGGAGAAGAGTGTGGCAGGCACTGGACAGAATCAATGTGGACACTGAGAGGACCAGTGGACCACAGCAATGTCAATACACACTTATAAAACAGTGTGTTATGAAAGAATGAAGGGAAGGAGTGTGAGAGGGAGAGGGGGAGAGAGAGAGAGAGAGAGAGAGAGAGAGAGAGAGAGAGAGAGAGAGGGAGAGAAGGATGGATGGATGGATGGACGGAGAGCTAGAGACCGGATGGGGAGGCTAGGGAGGTAGGGATTAAGAGAATGGGAATGGAGGGAGGGATATATTGATGAATGAAGGGACAGAGGGAGGGAGGGATGTGAATTCAGACCATGTTTCTGCACACAAGCAGAAACACTGGCATGACGTCATACCGTAATTCAGTCAACAAAATAAGACCCTTGAACTTTTAAAATCGTGTGTTAAAATCCTCAATTCTAATTCAAATGAAACTTTTACATTTTCTCAGAGTTAAATGAACACTGAGGACTTATCCGTGCAGGGCCCTCTTGTATGCGTCCCTGCTTGCAACAGGGATGCAGTGATCAAGACCAGAAAAACAACCAGTCAGCCTGGAGGTCCTCTCAAAAACACCACTGCATTCCATTGGCGTTTCCATGGCATCCCTCAATGGAAGACAGGTTGAGGGGTTTGTGTCAAAAGAGGGCATTTGTCTCCGGTCCTTATCCTGCTAATGACTCCAGTTTAGCTGGTTGGGACCAGTGTATAACCCCACGGGGCCCCCTACAGGGAAGAGTGTGGCAAATAGGGGGCTCCAAAGCGTTTTCTTACACAGAGGCCATTCAAATATGTAGGCATTTTGATTTATTTGCTTAGAGGAGAGAAACAGACTTGTGAGCAGAAGGTTGCTTAGTAAATCTTAGTAACACATATGTATATGTACATGCACATGCACACGCACACGCACACACACACACACACACACACACACACACACACACACACACACACACACACACACACACAGATTCAACAGCTACTGTTGCTTGGCCTTTAACATGCAGAACTTAAAGCTGAAGTTCACACATTTTTGGGAGCTTTTCTGCCTTTAATTGATAGCATACAGTAGAGACGGACAGGAAACAGGGAGAGAGAGATGGGGAGAAAAGCAAAGGTCGTCGGGAACAGGACTCGAACCCACGATTCTCTTCCATTGACAAATATAGACCAATGTAGACCGTAGACAAATGTTGTCAGGTACGACCACTAATGGTTCACAAGTAGTATTGCCTGAAGCTCAACGCGCAATATCTCCACTGACCAAGTAGGCATTCTGTCTTAGCTCAGTGATTGAGATGTTGTCTCCCGCGCAAAAGATCTGGGTTCAAATCCCGACAAGGACGTAAATAAAGATCTACAAGCTCACAAAGCAACAGTGTAGAGGGAAACAAAGAGGGACCAAGGATAGACCCCTGGGCAACCCCGGTCAATGGAGAAGGGTTTAAGTGGTTAAAATAATCCATCAATATGCTTTTCACTGGTACAAAGTAAAATCCTGTGTCAATTTATCCATTTGTAACAGGAACACAATTGTAAACAAATCGACCACGGTCATTTGGTTACATTTGTACTCTCATGGTTAATTTAACACAAGTCTACGGACCAGCGAGCACTGCAATTTTAACATCACAACAAATGGTCTTGGATGGTCACGAATGTGACACCTTTTCATCTGTCTCTCTCTTCTAGTGGTGAGGGTGGACGGGAACCCCCAGCCTGACACTATTCCTCCTGAGGTCTGATGAAGAGGAGGAGTTGATGAAGACAGGGAGAGGGGAACAGGAGTGTATAGCTGTGGACTCACTGGAGATGGGGGACGCATGTTATACAAACTGACTGGACAATCAGGATGTCACCCGTTGTCATGCCTGAAGTGGCCACACGGGGCAGGGGCCTGAAAAATGTGCACCTCTCCCTGTAGGGACTGGGACCTCCCAGTGATGGACTAACCCTGGGCAAACCACAGTCTGACTCTTCATGTGTGTGTGTTTGTGTGTGTGTGCGCGCAAACGCGTGTGTATGTGTGTGTGTGTGTGTGTGCGCGTGTGTGTGTGTGTGTGTGTGTGTGTGTGTGTGTGTGTGTGTGTGTGTGTGTGTGTGTGTGTGTGTGTGTGTGTGTGTGTGTGTGTGTGTGTGTGTGTGTGTGTGTGTGTGTGTGTGTGTGTGTGCGTGCGTGCACACGTGAGTGCACATGCACGCACACGCGCGCGCGTGTGTGTGTGTTTGTGCTTGGATACAACCTCTATGGCAATATCAACCACCAACTACTGTATATCACTCAATCTGCAGAGCTGCGGAGATCCCATCCACACACCACGAAACCTCCCAATCAAAAGAATATTCCAGTGGCAGTGTACGTAGTGCTGACATCACCGCTCACTGCCGAGCTAATGTCCTTCGACCACTTCCTTTGCTGTTTGTTGTGTCTCACACATCTGCCATCACAAGCCATGACATGTCTGTGCCTAAAAGGTAAATAGGAAGAAAGTTTCTCTTCCTCCCTCTGCATTTTGTATGTGTGTGTGTGTCTCTCTCTATCTCAGCATGTCTCTTTCTACCACTCTGTGTACCCTCTGGCTGCCAGTGTATGTCCCGCAGACCCCACACTGTAAATCCCGAGTGTTCATTTATCCATTTGTTTCTCCGAGATAGTACTAATGGAACTGACCAAGTAGGCGTTAGCTATTTGCACACCCTCAGAGTTAAACTAACGCTAAGGATTTGTTTTCTCCCAGCACCTCACACCCTCCTCTCTGTCATCTGCCTACGGCGTTGCAATCTCAGAGAATCTCCTCTTTCTCCCCGTAGGATTCTTTCTGTCAGAGCCGCCGCTGTTTCCCATGATGCAAAACTCAGTGGGGTGAGCAATGAGTCACCCTGAACCTCTGAAAGCGCCTGTCTCTCCCATCCTTTTTATTATTTAACACGGGTATACTGTATTTCATTACCCAGCATCTCAAAAAATGCTTAGGTCATTGGTTTTAGATCTCCCGTACCGAGCATCAGTGTGACTCATTTGGTTTGACATAAAATGGAGGCAGATTCCCATAGTTCTGTCTGGCCACATCCTGTTTTTGTGTTTCTTTTCCCCCCTTCAACAAAGACACATCTTCCTCCTCTCCTCAATCTCTGCTGCCCCTTTCCACACACACACACACACACACACACACACACACACACACACACACACACACACACACACACACACACACACACACACACACACACACACACACACACACACACACACACACACACACACACACACACACACACACACACACACACACACACACACACACACACACACACACACACACACACTTCTAACATGGACCCTTGACTGTAATCCCAGGGATTGTGTTTCTGTAATTCAAAGCAGTAGAATGTAACAGATCCAAATGTTTCGCTCCCGTGTTTGTGGCCCATTAGCCTCTTTTTGTGGTTTGAGTTACACAGCTGACTCAGGAGGGTGGCTCTATGGCCCCCCTGGGAGCCGGGGTATGCAATATGAGCGCAGGAATATCTCGGGACCACTGCGGAACTCTGCTGAGTCACATAGCAGTGCTACCCCCCCTCTTGCCCCTCCTAAATGAAAATAAAAAAGCAAGTATTTGTGACATCATCACAGCAGTGATCAGGGCTGATGGAGAATGTTTACAGAAAGGCAGCCCGGATTAGAAAAATGACCAGGACCCCCCCATCCGCCACCACAGTGGTTCTCAAACCTTTTAATTTCAAGGACACCCAGTCTGGTATGCATTAGGACCAAGGACCCCCATAACTCTGAGAATGTACAAATGGTCCATTCGGGTCCATTCAGTAAAATGTTTACACTCTCAGCCTTACAGACCTGTAAGGGATCATTAGGTTCCTAACTATCAATAATTTAGCCCCCCCCCCCCAAGGACCCCTGGGGGTCCCCGGTTCCCACTTTGAGAACCACTGTTTTAAGTCATCACACTTCACGAGTGGAAACATGGGATATTCCCACGGAGGCACCCCCCCCCTTATAATCCAAACACAGACACACAAAGACAGAAACACACGCGAGCACACAGTGACACTTATATACAGATCTGTCTGCATGATGGAGCCTGAAAAACAAGTGTTGAGGCACTAATGCATCGGCAGCGGCTCTCACACGTCAACACAGGGCCCATTAAAGAGATGTCCTCCTGACCGGCAGGTAGTAATTACCTCAGGGTTTCAGCTTCATTTACCCTCTGCCCCGGCTCGGCTCGGCTCGGCTCTCATCCGGAATAATTGGCCACGTTCTGGACAGCGGAGGGGTGTGGGGCGTGGGGGGTACAGCCCCTCTCTGAAGCGACGACGTGACATTAAAGGTCTCTTAACTGTGTCCGAGGCCACTGACATTTACTGTTTCTCTGTGGTGATGCGAAAGCACTTAAAAGACTGGTTATTTTTCTTCAGCGATTGTGTGGAACCTTTTGATCACCTGGAACCACTTGGACCGCCCCCTCCCACCCCTCAATGGCATGCAGTGAGGCAGTAGGCACAGTAGGCATACTAAATATCCTGTAATAAATATACGGTAGCTGAGCTTGATTGTATTGCTTTAACGCTGGATTCCATTCCTACAATATAGGGGGGGCACACGCTTTCTCAGGGTCCCTCTAGACGTGGCTTGAGTAGAAGCTGTCCACAAATCTCTAGAGGTTTTAGACAGAGGTGTTAAACAGTAGGTAGGTACAGATGTAAAAGCTGCCAATGTGTTAACCTTATGTAATGTTCACAAACAGGAAGAAGACTGTTGGGAATACATTATAGGCCAGAGGGACGGTACGGATCGGGGCACTATTGATAAAATCCATTGTTCCAATCAAAATAAGGCCTAGAATAATGTGGTATAGAAATTTGCTGAAGAGAGGATTTTCCTGTGCAGGAGAAAAAAGATAGAGTGAATCATATTGGGCTGCATGGTGCAGGGATGGGTTATAGGTCACCAGCCATTCAGGCAATTAAAGCTCTGAAACTGTTGGATGCTTTTGAATGTGATTCATATCACCAATTAGTTTTGGACATGAATACATGTCACTCACAGCTTGGGTTCTGAGATTGTGTGCCAAGGACATGTGACCACTCTTTGTGACACATGATGTCTCACACACACACACACACACACACACACACACACACACACACACACACACACACACACACACACACACACACACACACACACACACACACACACACACACACACACACACACACACACACACACACACACACACACACACACACACACACACACACACACGATTCACACTTCTATTGACAGCCGGTATGATTCACTGCGTGACAGACAGGATGCTCATAGTACAGTATAAATGACCAGAGTGTTGATTATAGAAATAACTAACTCCTTAACATTGCGTGTCCCTCTAGGCTGCAGTCAACCTTCAGTGTCACACACAGCTACAATCAATTGGTCTTATTCTGTTTGCTACTACAAACCAGTAATTTACACTTAGCCACGGCCATGTCGCTCACTCAAAAATAACTACAAAGGTAATGCAATGCATCAAAGAGTAAATTAGGCTTAAAAAGCAAGGCGTACATTGTTGGAATGTAAAACTCGGTTGCAAACAGAAATATGCAACATACATACAGTATTCAAGGATAAGGTTGAATTTCTTTCCGCATTTAAAGTTTTTTGTAAACTGTTTAATTTTTGTTTTTGTTTTTTATTATGAATAGTATTACAGTCAGTATTTTTTCTCTGCATTTTGTAGCACTTACTAGGTGTAATATGAACACACTCAAAGAGTGTGACACAGTTCAAGTGCCTGTGTACAGTTTCAGGTGTCTTTAATTTCATGTTTGATTTTCTCTTATGTATTTTTTTCATGTATCTCTTTGACATTTTGAGTGCAAATGAAGGTTTTAAGGCAACAGTCCCTCCCAGGGTCAGAAAAATAACTTGGGGCTCAATATAACTTTACTGTGTGAACATAACATGAATGCAATATGCATTTGACACCACCAGACTAACAATTTGTTACTGTAGTCCACATATATTTCCTAACATGGTAAAACATACTGGCTGTGTCACTGATGAGAGTCATGCCTAACATGACGGTGGCCCATGCTGAAAATAGCAGATGTACAAGCTGATAACATGTGATGAGACGCATTGTGAGGTGGTAGATTGGCTATTTGTGGCACGGGACACTGTCATTTAACATTATATAAAGTGCTTGTACAGTATCATTCAGTTTCATCATGTACAATCAATGTACTTCCTTATCAGTACTGAAAGGTCCTATGAAATGAAGACAATGACAAAGTTCACTGTGATTCTCTATGACATGATCAAAAACTACATTTCAAACCCTGCTTCCCAAAAATCTGAATGTTACCTGTACTTAGCTACTAATGTAAATTGCATTGTGTAAATGTGAATTTCTTAGAGTTGTTACAAGATACAAATATGCTATAAAATGTACAAAAAAAAACTGAGCAAAGAAAATGACTATAACACAATAAAGAGAAATGTCATTGCAAACTTGGCAAATTATTTAACTTTATATTGACTACAGCTGGAGAGATTCTAGAGAAATGTGATGACATAGTACAGACACAGGCCATAACTCAAGTTTGACTACTGCAGTTAACAATGGGCTCACTTACTTTAAACGTAAGTCATATGGTCACTTGGGTAAAAGGTCCAGAGGTTAATGGCACAGCCCCTATTGTACAGATATTGTGCAATAGGGGCTATATGTCTTTAGATATTTATTCCTTGCGTTATTCAAGGAGGGTATTTTTAAATCCCTGAAGCTGGAAGAGACTCAAGATCATACAGACATATTCAGAATATACATAAAATCCTGCACTGAGGAGTTTACTGTGCTACATACTGTAGCTGTAGGCTATATTTTATTCTCAAGGAAGTCTCAAAACATTCACTTTTTAGAAACACCCCACAGTATTTTGTGAGAATGACCTCAAGCAAATGAAAATAAAATGTTGAAACCACAAAGTATGAAGTGTGGAACCGATAGCCAAGCCACAGTTAAAAACAGGACCATATGTGAAGGTCCATTGGACACAGAGCCTGGTTCCTGTCTCATCGCATCACCAGCCTGTGTTACTGTTCCATGATCCTGAGAGTTCCAACACTAGTGGTTTTACTCTACATAGATGTTATTATGAGAAGAATCCTCTGGGAAGAATCCTACTCAGACTTTAAACAGCAAATAGGATACCATTACATAACCACACTGACAGAGGTGGCGAGAAACTAGTTACAACTATTCCAGTTGTGGTATGCGAGTACACTTGTGGATTAACGCTAATTTGATTATTTTTAATAGTTATTTATATTTTTTATTAGACGTGAATGATCCCAGAAGAAGCTAATCAGATTCAGATGGGGAGTAGGGTTGGGGGTGGGGTAGGCAGATAGACTGCAGAGATTTGATTTGATTAACATGGAAATATATGGAGGCTCTAATCAAATGATGAAGTACATTTTTCTATGTCTAGATTAATCAACACCATGAGTCAGCTGAATTCACACAAAAAAGAAGAAGAATGTCCTTAAAAGATAAAAGGAAACTGGTGTGCCAGTTCTGGAAAAAGCAAAAGGAATATGCAGAATGCTTGAGGCGATAGAATTCAAAAGACGTCACTGCTTGATCTCACAAACCAATACTGTACTCTACCTTCACAGCCAGGATGAATCATAATGTTCTCCATCGCACTCACTTCATGTTTAAGTCATTCCCCACTTGTTACTGTGCACATAGTAGGCATGCAAACTTGTGACCGCATGTGTAGAGTATACAGAATGCACACACACACACACACACACACACACACACACACACACACACACACACACACACACACACACAAGATACACATGTACAAACACAAAGATCAGCTATCTACAGTATATAACTTAATGATAATAACTTTGTTTTACCTAGCTTAATTGGGATGTTTGTGCACACAAACATACACACATGCAGTATAGCCTACAGTGTGCACGCACAGAAACAGAGCCGCAGAGCTGCTAACATAAAGTGGGAGGTTGGGACAATTACCGCCCTAATCGCTATCAGATTATACTGCTGCTTGTGTTTCTGTTGCAGTGTAAGTTTAACACATGTTTTGTTAGGTGTTTGTTTACAAGTCTCAGCAGTGGGTGAAATCGTCATGGGAGAGCCGACTGCGATGCTGGAGGCCGTCCATGACGCCGCCAGCTTGAAATGGAGAATTGTGCACATGAGGAAACGATCTATAGACCAGCGCCAATTAACACATAAGTAAATCAACCGCCCCGCCCTTCTCCTCCATCCTGTCTGCTCCCCTGTCTGCCTGCATCCCATTCAGATGATAGGGGGGCTGTCACAATGTATTTAGCGTTATAAAAGGAAGAAATGGAATAATAACTGAAAAATTGGACTACAATTTTTACCAGAGGGGGGAGAGAGAGAGAGAGAGAGAGAGAGAGAGAGAGAGAGAGAGAGAGAGAGAGAGAGAGAGAGGGGAGAGGGAGGAAGTATTGCCTTCAGAAGGATGGAGGCCAGCTGTGTGAGACCCCATCTCTCCAGTGGATACACAGCCCACCTACACACACGTGCCCCACCCTACATCCTCATCCACACTTTTACCAAATCAAATAAAGACAAACATTTATTTGACTTTATGATATTACAGTTATTGTTGAGGGAGTTACATGGTACTGGTATGTCAATAAATAAAAGAGAAGAAAGATCGATTTGTCCTTGCCCAGAAGTAATAACCTTCCTGTGTATCACAAACCCTCACAACTATTTGCAGCCCTGGCAAAGATAAACAAACAAGGCTATAAATATACTGTAAAAAATATTTGTGTCAATAACATAACATTGTTAAACCATGCACTGATATGTGATAATGTTAATATGATAAACATAACATGGCTGGCTGAGTTTTAGCTTGTTCAAGGTCACAAAACTCTTGAGGCTGGCTTGCACCAACAAGGATTAAGCTTTAACCTGGATTAAATCAAGTTTCTTTTGTTTTTTTATTAATCCATTTGCTATTGTTGAGTTTCATGATGATGAAGAATTTTCAAGGAGGTACCGATTCAACAAAAAATCTGTAGTGATCAGGCCCGCAATTAAATTAAACTAGACCAGGGGTGTCAAACTCATTTTAGGTCATACTGTAGGTTGGCAAAACACCACTTCATGCGGGCCAGAACGGTTGTGTACGCACACGTGCGCGCTGCGCTGCTCCCACAGCTATAATTTACTTTTTTCTTCAGTCTGCTCTCATGTGTCTCTTTGCTATAACCATGAAGAAGATTGCTTGGCAAGCAGTACTTTTATGAATTGTTAGGTGTTAATGGCACAACAGACAACACTATGCTACATCACACCAGTGCGCACGCACGCGCACATTCAGTCACAGAGAGAGACCCATGCAAAGGCATGAAAACCCAGTCATAAAATGCTTGCATAAACTGTCTGTCCACACAAGGACAGAAATATGCAGACACATTCTTTTCGTCACATTTATAAAGCCACAAATTTGCCTGTTCCTTGTTTTATAAATCTCAATCATTGTGGGACTGGCAACAGCCTGACTGCACATGCACAGATTACATACAGGGGAGATATGCTGGGTTGCTCCGGGGGAATTGCATTTCTGAACTGCATAATTTAATTTTAAAGGCACAAATGTTGATGTAGTATTCCGTAAGAAGTTTGTTGCGGCCTTGCATGTTAACATTAAGCACATTGACAAACACCACAGCAGCGAACAACATTTTCTCCAGCTTTGTTGATGTCCTGGCCTGGACCGATTTGGGGGTTGAAGAGTCACACATTAACGACTGTTACTGTTGTTTATTGTTTTCTTAAAAACCCAACACCCTGCCTGGTATACAAACAGCAGTGAGAGATACAGTAACAGCCAGAGTCTTAATAATCAGCCTCTGCAGAAGGCTATAAGTCTGAGTGTCCAGAGCTATAATGTCGCAAACGGTTCAGCACCAAATTTGTTATGTGCACACTGCTCGCAGGCCAAAGAAGTACAGCTTTCACATTATGTTTTATACTTTTAGAAAAATGGAACTCGGATCGGACTGAAAGCTTGCCCAAATTTGGAGTCATACTTCATAGATATGTCAGGCCGGCCACATGAAGTCCAAGATCAGAATTGGAGCCATGCCATTCACATGTGGATCCTGAGATCCATATGATTCGATTTGTCTTCCCCAGATCATCTTGCAGGTTGGTTTTGATGCCTTCGTGAGTCATATCTGGCCTACAGGATGTCAGTTTGGCACCCCTGCTCTAGCCTGTTTTAATCATTTATTCTTTGACTGTACTAGCTACTTACATGCCAGTGTTCCCTCAAATGGGAAGAAAAAAGTAACGCTAATAAATAGGCTCAAGAAAGAAACATTGCTGCTGTTTATTTAGATTGACCAATCCATCATGGTGGACAATCAAGGTTAAGGTTTTAATCACAAGTTAAGGTTTTAATTGCTGATTTGCTGAGCAATGCTTAAAATGTGGTGCAACGCAACTCAAATTTGAATAAAACCTAGATCAATAAATCCTTGATTAGTCCCAAAAACTATGCTTTGTTGCAACCTTTGGTAGCATTATATTATTTGAGATAGGCAGTCTCTGTATCTCAAAGGATTTCCGCACACAGGTCAGGTTTGGATCTTGTCTACTTTGGTATACAGGAATGAACTACATCATGGTTGACTAATGAAATGTTAGGGTCAGACTCATAGGGATTACATTTACCTAAAACCATAAGTTAACTGCCACCACACATCAAGATAAAGGTGGCTTGTAAGGGTACTATTTCACTTTGACCTATGGGAGAGAAAAAGAAAACACAAATGAGACCACTGCTGTAATGTATCCATCTGTTTCTTTACGCCCACTCGAAGTTAGGTGATAATTTATGAGCATTCTTTCCCTCTAAAAGCTTCACTATTGATATTTCTTTTTTGAGTAATTTATTTTTGGGGCAGCAGTATTACTAAACATTTCCACAGTAAAAAAAAAAAAGAAAAGAATATTGTAGATACATTTTGGGAGAGGTGTGTACTGTGTACACAATGCAATGTTCTTTACAAGCAAATGCATCAGCTTGGCCTGAAAATCCACAATTCCTAAAAATAATGTGGATTTATACTTTAAGTTCCTACTATCGGTATCAAAATGAAATGAATGTTTTAAAGAAAAAATCCCATGACTTTTTTTTAAATAATAATATTATATTATCATTAAAATCTTACTGTTTTGTCAATTATTTGGGGGCCCACTTGCAAAGTCCTCACGGCCCACCAGTGGGCCTGGCCCACAGGTTGAGAATCACTGTAATAAAGAAACAAATAAAACACACCCTACCGTTGACATTTCATTATTTAAGCAAAAGATCAACATTACCCCAGAGTTAAAGTAGAAAGTAAATGAGAAATGTGAATTTTCAAAAATGGAGCTGCTACACATTGTAAGATAAGATTGAATTATTTTTTAAAAGGGGCTTAATGTATTTTTGTAAGTTTAGGTCCAAGGGAGACACCATGACTCTTTTGGGTCTCAGGTCTCCATGGGCCCAGGCTTAAGACATTGAATCTGCATAAAATGTAACAAAAGGAACAAAGGACGTTAGTCTGTAGGCAAGGAGTGAACTGTGTCACTGATCTCTTAGATCAGCTCCACTTGATTAGCAGAAAACCTTCCATTGTTCAAGACAGAATAAACAAGACATTTTGAAAATGTCTTGTTTATTTTATGTTCATCTGACGAATAGAGACGGTAATTTGCAAGGCACTTTTCCAGTTGTATACACAACCACACACATACTGACAGTATAAGCACACAGAACTCATCAAATAAAATGATTATCAGCAACTGTCTCCTCATTATGGAAATGTGTCTGTTGTGTTAACCATTGACCGCAGTGACGGTTTTTATCTATGACATTTTCTCTTGGCAGAACGCAGCCCCATAACCACTGGATTATGGTCTGGCTCTGCTTCTAAATATCTGTAAACAACTCATATCCAACACTACAATTAGAATTTGAGAGAAATTGTGTGTGCCGTGCCTCTAATAACTGAACAACTGCTGTTGTTCTCAGGCGCCTTGCTGAGACACCTGGCTAGGCTGTCAGAGCTGCTCTACAGATGGGATACAGGCGGAACCGATCGGATGGTATAAAACGGTCAAATTCATTTTTGTGTAACACACCTGCGTCTCTGAGGCTTCTCAGAAACTACTTTATTGTTGATGTCGGATTACATGTCAAGGCAGAATTTCTGATCCCAAATTTTCTCTACTTATATCGTCCCAGTGACTATGGCAATATGGTACAACAAATGAATTGCTTAGATGCAGAACACATACATTTGCATGAACAAATGTAAGCAGCATGTTGTTTTTTTGTACATGAACTCAGCTAGGAGTATCCACACTCAACAGCATGTCTGATGTACATATCTAGCCCAGTATACTGAGGCTGATCAGGTTGGTATCAAGCCCTGTCTAAAAATCAGCGGAAACAGAACTGGGTAAAATGATATTCCATCATTAGACTGAGCCAATCCCTGCAAAGCTTTGTTGATATCAGTTACATGAGCCAAGGCTCTGAATGCAGTCTGCCCACCCGCTTCAATTCTTCATGTAGTGGAGTAGAGTCGGGGGTGGGACACCAGGGGTACGTTTGTGTGTGTGTATGTGTGTGTGTGTGTGTGTGTGTGTGTGTGTGTGTGTGTGTGTGTGTGTGTGTGTGTGTGTGTGTGTGTGTGTGTGTGTGTGTGTGTGTGTGGGGGGGGGGGGGGGGGGCACCTGCAATCTGACTTAAATTGATGCTTGGTTTCCAGTGATGTAACACTCAAGTTTTATTCATTACTGTTTTTCTGCCTCACCATCTAAAGCCTCTATTTGCCGTCAACAACAATACAGTCACAGCTACTGCTCGTGATTTTCCGGCACTGCAAAATCATGAGCGTCAAAGAAAATAAAATGGACCTGTAAAATGGACCCTTATGGGTCAGGATTGTGTGGCGTGGTCCTGCCCCTGTTGCAGTGCCCAGATGCTTACAGCTCTATGAATACTGAACGTCTAATATTTGCATAAAGACAGGATTTCATGGGCTCTCCCTGGAAAGTGCTCGCTCCAAGTGTGAAGACGTGCGTGCAAATCAGCAAGTGTAGCATTTCTCCATCCTCAGAGGCAATCTTGTGAGAGACAGAACTTGTCGATAGGCGCAAATGCATGAGACTGTGAGAAATACAGCACGAGATAGAGAGAAAGAGACCGAGACAGAGCGAGAGATAAGGGGTTAGCGAGAGAGACAAGGGGAAGATGAGGAGAGAGATATATAGGGATTATTATAGCTGACAGCCAATGGAGTATAGGGATTGATGCTATGGGTATGCTTCATGGGTAGCATGTCTCACTGCATCCACAACAGACTGGCTATCTGTCCTGAGGCGATGGGCCCACTCTGCTCCATAGCACACTGACACCTCCCACTGCACCCTGAAGGCATATATGACAGTGACCCAGATAGCAGATCTACAAGTTCACAACATGTCGCGATGTGACACATTGTGAGCTTGTAAATCTGCATCTTTTTTTTGGCCACGGGACACCGTCGTACAGCTCAGTATAAATCAGGCATGAGCGAGCTGGGGAATCACTTTTATAATAATACATTATCGCCTGCATGTGTTAAGAGCCAAGGCTATTACAGTGAGACAATAAAGTACGCCGGCCTCCTGGCGGAAGGAAGGAGGATTTCCTTTTCTTTTTTTCCATTTCTCTCTACCCATCTCTGAATAAACCCCATCTGTGAGAAATGATTACTTATAAATGGAGTGAAGAGGAGGCGTCCCAAAGGGAGCTGGCTTTTCATCTGCACAGTTTGTTAACTGGGGTGGAAAAAAAGGAATAAATATCATCCAATTTTCTATTTTTCACCTGTCAAAGAGGCTGTCTGATAAAAATTCTGTGGGTCAGGGCACTGTGGCACGATATGTAGGCTACTGTGTGCATGGAAGTGCAAAAACGGACCACCAACCACTGTTGGATAAGGTACTTTTGTGGGTTATTTTCAATTCAAATAAACTAAACTAAATTAAACAAGCTCATAGAAGCAACCAGACAATTAACTGTAGCTTGTTGCTGTCCAAAACATACAGTACTGTACTGTAGGCTACAGGGTAATAACAATAAAATGCTTCAAGTCTGATATGACGTTTTCCGTACAGATTAAAATGCACTGACGTGTTTTCTGGGTTTGACTCCATCGATATTCATGAACCTTTAATTGAATTGCATCTCTCTCATGTTAGTTTACTTTTGAAGTCCTAGAGGTTCGGGCCGATACGTGGCCCTCACACCTACGTCGCACCGCCGGGGCTTTGTTAGAGTACCCGTTGTACCTGTCTGTCTGTGTCCCTTTTGTGCCCATATATGGAGAGCCCTAATGTCATTAGAATATGCCCATACCCTGTATATTGGCATGCCCATATACAGTATGTGGATGGATCAGAGGTTCTGGACAACTGGATATCCATATGTGCCAATATATGGACATAGCAGTCGGATCGGCGGTTCTGGACAACTGCATATCTGAACAACTTGGTGGCGGGCACCGTATTCCCTTGAGTCCTTGCCAAGACCCTCGAACCCAGTGGTTGCATTGAAGCGAATTGGACATGCTGGCCATTCATAGGTACTGCAGCTGGGGCCACTGTACATGAACGAGCGAAAACGGTTTCGACCAATGGGCTCGACTCACGAGCTTGCGCAGAAGCCCCAGATAGGCCTCGCCCATCACATTTCCCAACCAGGGGGTGATTTTGGCCCATGCACTGGGTGAGCAATTCAATGCAAGTGGATGGGAGGGGATATCCGGTGCCCTCTCTTATTTTTAACTCTATGGTCCTTGCCGATGCACGCGCGGCAAGTTTGAAGTCTGTCGGTCCCATATATGCACATGACCATATATGTGCATAGCGGTTGGATCTGTGGCTCTGGACAACCGGATCTCCATATATGCCTATATATGGGCATATCGAGTTTGTTTATGGTTATGTCTTAGTCATAATGACATGCCTATATATGGGCGTATCAGGTTTGCTTATGGTTATGTCTGAGTCAGAGTGACATGCCTATATATGGGCGTATCAGGTTTGTTTATGGTTATGTCTGAGTCAGAGTGACATGCCTATATGGCCATATCTGGTTTGTTTATGGTTATGTCTGAGTCAGAGTGACTGTTTTGAAGTATTACCTGTCATTTTTAGTAGATGAAAATCAAATCCCAGAAATGCATTTCAGCCAGTCATTCGTGGGTCGTCTAAGCACATTTACGGATAATTACATTTCCTGTTAAAACCCACACTCCAGCCACAATGGCTTTTTATTGTTCCAAAAAGCTGTGCAAAACAATGCCGCACTCACACAACACACTTTGCACAGCAACGCAATGCCATGACAAAGAAGAAAAGGACTTTAATTACTTTTCTTTCTTTCTCTCTCTCTCTCACTCTATCTCTCTCTCTCTCTCTCTCTCTCTCTGCCTCAATGAGAAGAGGAGATGAGACCATAAGCAGACTACATGAACAGAGAAAAATACTCTATATTACAGTATCATAGCAGAGAGCCGTCGCGATTCTCTGTGGAGACTTTTCACTCAAACTTTGCCTCCCTACTGGTCACCTTTGTGCCCTTGCAGGAAATGAGAATTTCTGCTCAGCGAACACCCACCCATTACTGTGGATGAACCCCTCTGAGTAGCACAGAGCACCTGCAGTCATCAATCAGAACTCCATTGCTTCATCAACACAGGGCGGACGTGGGTGGTTGCGGCGTCCTCCTGCCACTAGCATGAGGTCTGGAAGGTCTGAGCCGAAAAGCAGCTATCTAATGTAATTTATAGGCCACTCTTATCGTACGGCGGTGTCGTCTACAAGCTTGCAGATCAGCAATTTCCGAAGCATCGGGACAGATGGGGGGTTTGGCTAACCGATTTCACCTCTCACCACCGGTCAGTGTAGCGTGTATGACCTGTCGTCCCCCCGGCCACAAGAAAGAACTCTCTGCCTCTGTCTGTTCACCATATGCTACAGTATGACACAGACGGAGGACATTTAGAGGGAAAGGGCGATATTAGGCAATGTTTTAGAAGGGGGTTTTAGAAAACTAATGAAAAGCTCAAAGTAAAGAGGGAAGAGGGGGAGAGTGTTTCGGCGAGCGCGGCGTCCTGAAAACTTTGACACAGAGTGTGTCATGTTAACTCCCAGATGAGGTCATCAATCAGCGCAGCAGAGCAAGGGGGTCTGACAGCTGCTCATTTAAGGGGGATGGAAACAGAGAGAGTCTGCTGAGAAAGAGAAAGACAATATGGCGACCTGCAACCAATATAGAGCACAAGATATGAGAGTGAAAGCCTTACCTCGTTTCCTGCTTTCCCACATTTTCATTTTGTTTGTCCATTTCCATTTTCCCTCCCCTAATGCACGTCCATCTCTCTCTCTCTCTCTCTCTCTCTCTCTCTCTCTCTCTCTCTCTCTCTCTCTCTCTCTCTCTCTCTCTCTCTCTCTCTCTCTCTCTCTCTCTCTCTCTCTCTCTCTCTCTCTCTCTCTCTCTCTCTGTTCCTTCTCTATTTTCCTTCCACCAAACTCACAGTGAAGCCTGTCCTTTTGAGGTCTTATCAACACATCTGTCTATAGAGGTTAGCCTTCCCATCCATTTTTACACTGTGTTTTCCTAAAGCGTCATGAGATCCCAGCTCCCCGTGTCCCTCCTGGCCTCCGTGAGTTAAAAACCAGGGTGTGAAACTAAAGAACCCCGACTGGCCGCTGCATCATGTTACCCCGCAGAGCGGTAAAGCCACCCCGGGCCCTCCCGTCAGCTCCACGAAACCCTTCAACAATGTAACTGTGTGGGAACTAATGAAGACAGGACATGGTTTGATAGATTTCACTGCAGCACACTGGGTTTGTATTAAGAAGTACACGTTTAAATGGGTGAACTGTGCCGTCAATAGCCACATTGTATGCTAAACAGCCATTCACCATCTGCCAGGGAACATGGTTGCATGCTATTTAAGTGCTGTCTCTCCGTTACAGAGTGCTATGTAATGGTTTCCAAATGGTAGGACTGCACAACCTTGTAGGACGTATGGCAGCACTTGTTTGTGATTGCACGGGTAAACTGTGAAGCTTTGGCCAGAACGCATCAATCAAGTACAGTTTCACAGCATATTTGTGGCACCGTAATCTGATATCTACAAAAAGTCCAACCACAAACGTTTGCTATAAATACTGGGACTATTGGTCAAAAAGCAGCTCTTAGGCTGTCATATAGCGGATGAATGTATAATTGCACTATTGTATTGACAAACTGTCATCCAAGAAAAAAAATGGCTTTGAATAGATCCAGTGTTTTAGGGGTTTTGTCATCCCAAAAGATAACAGAGTTCACAAAACGAAAGCAGCAGATCCAGCTAACCACAACATGAGCGCCACTGACTGACCACCAGACAATCAACCTCTGAGACCTGAGCTCAGGGACAGCGTAGGCTACATCTCGCAGATGCAGCTGTGCTTGTCGTTAGCGAGCCCACGTGGCTCCACTCCCCATATTTACGCATGTGTTCCTACTACTGTACATTGTATTAGGTTAGACCCCAGCTGTCTCTCCCCATCCCCTTGGCTTCACACTCCCTCTCTCCTCGGTACAGTAGCATCTTAAGCCTGATATACACTTAGTTAGTTGCACACCGGTGTCGCGCACCAAAAATCGATATGCTCACGAGGTCACAGCACAATGTGTTGTGAGCCCTGCTATTCTCACTATTCGACATATGACTGAGTATGAATTGGTTAAAAGAACACTCAGGATTTTACAGTGCTCCATTATACTTTTAGCAACTTCTAATTATTTCAGAGTATTGAAAGGTATGGTTTGTGTGCGTTGTGCATGTGCTTGTGTATATTATGTGTATGTTGTGTTTTGTATGCAGGTTAGTGAAACAAAGATGGTGGGCGTTCTCCTGAACAAACCCAAGTATCTGTATCTAATTAGTGGGCTTGCAGTCTGTGGGGCCAAAGCATGGTGGCCACTGAATGTCATGTAAATGGATACTCTCTCCTTTGTGGCACTAAATATGCTAACAAGTGCTAAAATACCCAGAATTACTCAGTACACAGCATGACACATACAATGAAGGAGGGCTTTTGACCAACTCAACAAGCAAGAGCCATTAAAGCTGCATTATTGCTCTGTGAGTGCAGTGAGCAGCTTAACTAAATGAGCTCTTGTTGGTTTTATAGCACTGCATATCGTAAGTGGCAGTGGTGCACAATCTGAAGCCTCCTACAATATATTCATGAGCCACGGGTATTTATTTCAGGGAAGGTCGTGCGCAGGGGTGAGACACAAAAGATATCAAGCACCCTCAAAAATGCTCTAATTAACCACGCAACCAATCAGTATCCACCGAGTAATTAGATTCAAATTGGAGTTTTAGAGTAAAGCATTCTCAAGTGCCATCAAGGTTTTGATTACATTAAAATTATGCCATTGAAAATCTGTCCTCCAAGGCCATGGAAATATATTGGGAATTGCAGAAAAGACAATTGCAGATTTTTTTAAATTATATTACACATTTTCTTTTTTCATTTCCAAGGAGTGATTTCTTTTCCATGTCAACCAGTAAGCCATTTGAAGGCTAATTATCTGTCAGCTTCACGTCATTGTTGCATTATTAAGTGTGATTTCATCAGTATTGTTCACTCTGTACACAAGCGACTGCAGGAGTGGCTCAGACAACACCTCTATTGTAAAATTTGCCGACGACACAGCTATTGTTGGTCTGATTGAAGATGATGAGATAAGCTATCGAAAAAGAGTAGATGAGTTTGCTGGTTGGTGTAAAAGTAACTTCCTTCAGTTGAATATTAAGAAAACTAAGGAGGTTATCTTTGATTTTAGGACTAGTGCTCATACACACCAGCAAATAGTCATTGACAGGGATGAGGTAAAAACTGTGGAAGAATACAGGCTGACATGGAATTCCAACTGATGCCATCTATAAGAAAGATCAGCAGAGGCTACATTTTATGCACAGACTGAGACAGTATAACGTGGATAAAAGTCTAATGGTACTCTTCTATCGATCTTTCGTGGAGAGTGCATTAACTTTTTGTTTTGTTGCCTGGTATGGTTCATTATCATTTGGTTAATAAAAACGAACTCCATAAAATCATCAATGTATCCAGCAAGATAGCTGGGGTACAACTTGAGAGTATGACATCAATGTATGAGACCTGGGTACTTAGGAAGGGGAAAGCTATTACTAGGGATAGAGCACACTATGCAGTCAATATCGCCTTTTACCATCAGGACCACGGTACACAGTACCGCAGTTACAAGCTCGGGCTCAGAGATTATTTGTCTCCACAAGTATAGAACTTCTGAACAAACAGGCCTTATCTCAGTTCTGCGCATAATGTGATATGTGATGATATCTGTGATTTCACCCCTGTCCGTCCGTCCGTGTCCGACCGTCCGTGTCCGCCCGCCCGTCCACCCGTTTGCAAGAGTGCCCCGTTTTGAACAAAATGCCTGAAATCATGAACACAATGTGCTATTGCCGTGAAACTTTGCACACACATTCCCACTAGGCCCAGGAAGAAATCCCACCATTTTCACATTGTCCTGTTATAAGGCCACCAGGAGGCAGATTTGTGAAAAAATTAAAAATAATAATTATATTACTCCTACAGATTTTGTTCAAACATCAATCAAATCGGTACAAATTATCTCTATAGTCATGTCATCAAGACGGACCTGTCCGATTTGTCATATTTCATCCTGGCTAAGATTGACTTCTACTACTGTACCTGGCCTGACGGAGATTGTGCTCAGAGGAGCACATTTTTCTAGTTATCCCTCTTATTACATGGCCATTTGTCAATAATTAAAATATACTTTACCTTTCCGTTACCTTACTCCTCCGGCAAGTGGGAGAAGCTGACTATGAAATGAGTACCAACTAAGTCAGTCCGCTATTACTGTACTTTACCAGAATATACCGTAAGCACGTAATAGCCTACAGTAGCCTACATAACTATAAAAATGCGTTTTATGTTCCCCCAAAAAGTTTAATTGAAATTCAAAATGTTTTAAGGATAGGTTGCCACTAATACAGTACAGTTTGTATTATGTTTTGATTTGGAATGGCAATATAACTGTGGGCAGTTATTTGAAAATAATGCACATGATCCAGCCAATAAGATTTGAGAATTATCTGTGGCAATGGTATAAGAGCAGCATAATGGCCATTGTTAATGCACAACACGATGACACTGTTTGACTATAAATGTATCTGTGTCTTTATGTGTAAGGAGTTATGTAGTCTAATGTACTAAAGAGAGGGACGCATTTTACAACAGGTCTCAAAGAGCATCTCTCAACCGTGAAAAATGAGATGACTCATTTATGAGTGTGTCCCCTGAAAGAGGTAAGTTAATGCATTAGACAGCCAGGGGTGGATCAAAAACGAAGACCTCACATTGGTCATTGGTTTCAGGGCTGTCTGGAAAACTGCCAAGCAAATTATTAATGATATAATGGTCCCACGAGACATTGTCATATGCGTCATGTTTTTTGATAGATTAACAATAGACTGAGTCATTAAATGTGCCTGTATATTGTTGGGATGTGTGTGGATAAAAGCACGATACTGCACAGAGATTTCTATTTCTGTCTGGAATGGACTGGAAGCTAATGGAAAGGTTCCTTGGGTTAGATATAAAAAGACCACTCTGCACTTTGTCCACCTGCAATGTTTGGTTGTAGTGCTGTGGGTACTGTACACCAGGAGAACCTAGATATCTGATGATTTGAAACAGTGGAAAACAGTCCTCTGTGGCTAAAGCAAAACCAAGTCTAGAACTCGGAGTACTCGTACAGCACTTCCACTCAAAAGCAGTCTTGAACTCTGTGTTGTCTCCATTTCTGTGACTTATTTATTGCTAGTGTCCTTTCCAATAATATCCACCCTCCAACATGTCCTCCTATGGAGTGGATTACAGGTGTGTGCCATATTCTGTGGTTCAGAGGTTTTCTGGCCCCCTTCTAGTGTCTACTGTCAACAGGGTTGATATATATCTCTGCTCACAGACGGCAGATGCTCCCCTCTATGTGATACAGAGAAAGTTCACCTTCACCTTCATCCACTGAGACAGCGTTGAGGAGGCCCAGAGGAGAGTGCTATGGTGGGATTTGATCATTGCTCAGCGGGAGTATATGTTCTTCCAAAACACACCTTCATTTAATAAAAAATGCACTGTAGCATGCATTTTATACACGCTACATTCTGTAGGCTACATACTGTATAGCCAAAGTTTTAAAGCAGTACATCAAAATGTCAAATGAATGCTGATAAGTTGCTTTAAAGAAAAAAGGAAAATAAATCCAAATTCCTTTATTCCAGCCTGGCTATGAACTTCACTTGGCCCTTCCACTGTAGTAGTGAAGGTAGTGGCCTGGTTGTATGACTGTTTTAGTGAGATAGATATGTGAAAACCAGTCAGATTGAAAAAGGAGAGCTCGCTTTGTTAGAGTTCACCACCCGGGGGGGTGAACGCAGTGTTGACGTCTCAGAGGTACCGAGACTAGGGGGGGGGGGGGGGGGGGGCGATGATGACATAACTCGGACGGCGCTGAGTCGGCTGAAGGTGACTTCGCAACGTTCGGCACGGCAACTTGCTCGCCAAAGCTCGCTCGGCGGTGCCTCTCCTGCCTCAAGTCAAATCTGTAGTCCTTTTTATTAAAGAGAGAAATGAGAGAAAATCTCTCAAAAGCTCTGTGCAGGTTTTCAGATTAACAGGGAGCTTATTCTATTCTTTAATGGATTTAAAAGAAAAGGTAGATTGTGCAAAGGCAGAGCCTAGTTTATGGAGGCTACAGGCTCCCCTTGAAACAGACCTTGAAGCTGTGCTCATTCGCTCAGAGCGGAGCAGAACAAAGCTCTTCAGAGGTGGAGGAGCAGCAATATGGATTATTTTATACACTAAACGGACATCCAAATATTTGACACAATATTTGTAGTGATTTATAGTCCAGAACTTTCAGGGTTTGTTTATGAAGTGATATAATTGGTTGCATGACATCAACATGATATATAGAAGTGAAATTAACATCATTGCATTAAAATGATGTCTGGTTGAGGCTTTTATAGTTTGTATACTGTATATTACAATACATTGCACATCTTCTTAATCTGCATCTTGAAAGTAAGAGTGGAATCTATAGAGTAAGAAGTATTCAAGCTCATCAACATTTTCTTTTCATTTAAGATATTTTTTTTTGCTTGTATGCCTTTATTCATAGGATAGTAGCCTGACGGGAAATGGGGAGAGAGATGGGGAATGACATGCAGCAAAGGCTGTCGGGACTTGAACCGGCAAAGTAGCCGGTTCAAGTCTAGGTGCATGGACCGCTACGGCAGCGGTCCAGGCCGCTCATTAACATTTTTGATGGTTTGTCCATATAAATATTTGGAAAACCCGAAAAGAAAATACATGGTCACTAATTCAAAGTAAGCTACTTTTTCCATTGTTAATGACAATTTGGCAGCAACTTGTTCAACGTCTTTCAACATCCAGCATTACTCTATATTATTTCTGGGTAACCTTACACTACAAGAGGACTGTAGTTTAGAAACTCCTGTGGTGCCTTTTATGGTGGACTGGATAAAACCACAAGACAGATTAATGATAAGAATAAGTGTCTGAGAGTCTTTTAAGTTAGACGTGAAAATGATGTGTTATGAGTAAAAGACCGGGATTAACTCCACACAGATGTTTGCTGTGGTCCCTCGGGTCAATGTAAAGGATTGCATAGTGGAGTTTGTGCATGGGGCGGTGTGGTCAGAAAGTGAAAAGATGATGTCAGGGCAAGAGTGTACAGTACATAGAGTATACATCTACAGTATATACTGTATTAAATCTGTGGTATTGGCTTGGTGGGAAAATGAACACCCCTTCCTGGGCCCCAGTTCCAATGGCTGCATAACTGCATTATCACAGTGACTTCGCATTATTGTCCTTGTCTGAACAGCATGAGGAGAATAGCAAATATTGAATATCCTCATCAAGGAGGCAGCCATCCATCAATTTCAGGCAGCATTCAGAAACTACCAGTATCAGAAAACAACATTTGGATGCAATGCAATTTTTCATTATATTTATCTTCAGACTAAAATCTCTGACAGTTGTATATGGGAGTGCAAATAGAGCTGGTTGGTTGACCACAGGGTTTTCAGTGGGTTTGGAGAACTGGTGTATACACGTGCAGAGTTGAAATGCAAAAACATCAGCTCACACTCACACACACACACACACACACACACACACACACACACACACACACACACACACACACACACACACACACACACACACACACACACACACACACACACACACACACACACACACACACACACACACACAGGTCAGGTCCTCATGCTTCACTCTTTTTTTTGGGTGGTGGTGGTGTTGGGGGGGAGGGGTAGCATTGGTTGACAGCATATGGGTCTCAGCTGTGTTATGACGGTGTAACAGATTTGGGTGTTGGGTGTAGAGGTGACCTCTGGTACTGCCCATGCCTGCCATCTGAACAGAACCCCACACAGACAGACACAGCAGGTGTTTCAGCTCCAGTCAGTGAGGAAAGCCAAGACATGTCAGGTGTCACCCATGCACGGAACAGAATCACATCCCCACTGGGGCCAATCCTTCTTCCAACCCTGGTGTGATAGAGGTCGCTATCGTGCTATATTTCCAGCTGTCCAAATTGATTATACATGAAGTGTAAGCTATAATAGTTGCAAATAGGCCCCAGCTGCCAAGAGAGGTAAGAACATAATCAACCATTTTAAAAGTGGTTCTGTCAGGGGATGATGAAGCTTCAGCCCACCACCACATTTAGACAGCAAGGGGAATGGAGAGCCTGTGCTCCGTTCCTTCACTCCCAGTCCCTGTACTCACACTATTCTTTGGCATTATCAACTCATTTCCTCCTATGTATTCCTGCTCTCCCTTTAAGCACGTGAAGCCTATAGCGTCCCTACTCTGGGCATGAATAGGTGAACATTTGACAGAAATATGCGAACATTAGGTGAAAAAGATTCTTGGCAAGGAGATTTGGTGTAGAGGGAAAAGAGAGGGGACCAAGTACAGACCCATGGGGGTCTATGTGGTATAGGGTTTAATTCATGTTTATGAATATTTCACTTTGGTGTTATATGGAATATGAAACACCACCACTAACAATGGCAGCCTTTCTTAATCTCTCTCCTGTTATGTCTCCTCATTCCTCCGTCACAACAGTGAGCTGGGGGGGATATAGACCACTGCACATTTAGCACAGGGACCATCGGAGCATCTTTCATTCATGCCGGTTGGTTTGTGAGGCGACAGTGAGGCTGAAGGGCTATTCTCTCACTGTGGACGTCGTGCTCTCAGCCCTGTGGAGGGAAGGGTGGGAGGGAGGGAGGAGGAGGAGGAGGAGGAGTGCAGCGGTGTGGAAGAAGAGAGCTTTTTAAAAGCCCGGTGAATAAAAGCTTTGACATCCCCTCTGCCCCATGTCCCTACGGCACAGACCCATCTTCTCTTTTTCCTCCCCCCCCCCCCCCCCCCACCCACACACACACACGCTCATAACCCCCAACCCACCGATCCCCTCCTCCTCCCCCAATACCCTTGTTACTGCCAGAGCGTATTGCAATGCTGTGGACACAATTAAGCCTAATGTAATGAAATCACACTGTGCTCTGGGTAAATGGGATCGGGAGTGGAAGGGTTCAAGACTAGACTCGGCGCCTGGGGACTTATGGTGTGTACCCAGTAAAATCCTCAGTGTTCATTTAACCCTGAGGATGGAGTGCAGCGTAATAATGTAACCAAATGGGTTCATTTGGTTTCATTTGTACCCTCTCAGAGTTACAAATGTAGCGTGTGTGTGTGTGTGTGTGTGTGTGTGTGTGTGTGTGTGTGCGCGCGTGCGTGCGTGCGTGCGTGCGTGCGTGCGTGCGTGCGTGCGTGCGTGCGTGCGTGCGTGCGTGCGTGCGTGCGTGCGTGCGTGCGTGCGTGTGTGTGTGCGTGCACACGCAGTGGTGTAGAGTAACTAAGTACATTTTCTCAAGTACTGTACTTATAAGTACAATTTTGAGGTACTTTTACTTAACTGGAGTATTTCCAATTATCAGTACTTTTACTTCTACTCCACTACATCTCAGTGGCAAATATTGTACTTTTACTCCACTACAATTATTTGAAAACTTTAGTTACTAGTTACTTTCCTACTGCATAAACATATTTGAAAATAGCCGATCTACAAGCTAATGTAGATCTGCTATTTTCAAACATTTTACAGTTTTTTTTTTTTTAACAGCTTTTACTTTTGGTACTGTGTGTGTGTGTGTGTGTGTGTGTGTGTGTGTGTGTGTGTGTGTGTGTGTGTGTGTGTGTGTGTGTGTGTGTGTGTGTGTGTGTGTGTGTGTGTGTGTGTGTGTGTGTCTGTGTGTACTCGTAGGGCAGAGGAGGAGAAGGGACTGGTTGTTGGAGAGGAGTGGAGCGGAGCGGGGGAAGAGGGCGGAGGATTCATTCCTCCTGTCAGGCAGCTCTGCCATCATTTCAAACAGACCACCAGGCCTCACCGATATCTCATCAAAATGAAGTGCTCATTTTAAAGGAGGAGGTTCACAGGTGACTTAATGCACCCTACAACAAGTATATAAAAAAAATCCAATAAATATTCCACTGCTCAGGCACAGTCATACTATCAAGCTCAAATATTTATTTGACAGACATACTATGAGTGTCCCATAAAATATTTTCTTGATGATAACAATGGAAATAGAGAGCAGTGTTTAGTCTGGAGGGCAATAGATGTGATCGTTCCATGGCTCTTGGAAACTGGCAGGGGTGGCAGCTAAACAAAGTATTTCACTGCACTGATCCCAAAGACTGCAATCCAAAAATAATATGGAGCATAAAAAGAAAAAAGTAAACAAAACATAAAAGAGCAATTTCATGCCATCTCATGCAAGTAATTAAATAATAATGTCCTCCACTTCGCAGCCATTTAAAAATGCATCACCTTAATATAATGTAGCAGTGCAAAAATAATTTAGCTCGTAATAGATTTTACATTTGTTGACATTTTAATAATTGGATCACTTGGAGTCTTGTGACTCGAAAATGGAACAAAATGGACCCTTATGGATCCATTTGATTGCAGTTCAAATAGATTGCATCTTCAAATAGCCAAGTTTACAATAGGGTTTAAGTGGTTAATGTATGTTTTGCAATAATAATCTAAATCTACAAAGTAACTAGGAACTAAAGTTTTCAAATAATTGTAGTGGAGTAAAAAGTACAATACTTGCCTCCAAGATGTACTAGAGTAGTAAGTATAGTAGCTGCCCCCCCCATGCTTACTATGAAGATATATTTGAGACCTCAAATGTCAAGAATGTGATTTAGATGCATGTTATTCAGACAGATGCCAGGTTCATTGTTTACCTGGTATCCTAGTTTCTCTGAGGCATACGTTTCTCTGGATAAGAGCGTCTGCTAAATGGCTAAACTGTAAACTGGGTCACAGAGATAAAAATCGTGGCATCCGTGGCCTATTGCATATCAAACTGGGAGTCCTTGAATTTAAAAAGGTTGAGAATCACTGCAGAAGGCGTTACACACACAACACTAAGCAATATTCTATATCAGGACGTGACTCCTTCTGTGACCTCTGAGGACACTAAAGTAGTACTTGAGATCCAGCAGCCCCCACTAGTAAATCAGCTTCATGATTAAAGAGGGCCACATGAGGACCAAGCACAGCGACAGCGTTGGATAGGGACGGCGACTCACATGCACAGTGATTTATGGTTGCACATCGTATATGTTGTACGACGGTATTCTCCGCCGTAAATAGCCTGTCTAGCCTGGTAGTAGATCGGCTATTTTTGATATGCGATGAATTAACCTATACACTTATGCATGGACTTTTTAATCAAAAACTTCCATTGCAGGGTATCACTTCTTCACCTCCGATGATTAAATTAAAGCTTTGATCTACCAAAGCCAATCTGCTCCTTCATGCCTGATCATGCATTGTGGGAAAACACAAACACACACGCGCACGCATGCACACGCGCACACTTATACACAGACAGACACACAAACTGGTCCTGACATACACTATACACTACAGATTTATAGATTTCTTTTAGGATTCAGGAATCTCAATCATCTGGGGTAGAAGCTGCATGGAATCCCGACAGGAAACAAGGAGCTGTATTCATCTTCATGCTGAAGCCTTCACTCAGGTCCAGAATGCAAACATTCATGTGGCTGCTCTGACAACGCGGAGCCAGCGCGCCGACTCCATCTGGCTCCAGACCAAGGTTATTATTGCCATGGTTATATTAAAGCCTCACATATGGCTCTTCATCCAGAATGATTTGTGTGCACCACATTTCACACTTCAGGGATCAGGGTGCTTCAGCAAAGTGATTCAAGTGGATTTTCAAGCTCTCACCTGGGAACTGAACCCAAGGCACCACCATCACATGACATCTGAGAAGCGGCGTGGAGAGATGGGTTGAGAGAGTGAGAGCAATCACCAGATATGCGATACGAGCATGAAAGTATAAAAAAGCTGGCATCACTTCGATGTGTGTAGCCGCTGCTGACTCTGCAGCTCTCAATGATATAAATGTGGCACTGAGAGACGCTAACCGGACATAGTTCTTAGCTTTGGATTTAGCTCACACACAGTACCAGGTGGTCGAGCTTTACCGTTCCAGGACACATCGAACGCGTATACTGTAAGTTGATATGAAAAGTATTAAATTGACTTACAAATACTGTGGTTACATCCTGTGATTGTCTCTAACTTTCTGGGACTCACAGTACTTGATAGGTTACTTATCCATCACACAACTAGGTTAACGCTAAACAAAGTAAGCTAAAATATTAATATTATTTGGAGAATTCTGGCCTTTATTATAAGTTCTCTGTAATGAATTGCAAAATATTTTCCAGAGCTCTACACTATTGCTCGGTGTACACTGACCATTCCCTGTTAAGTTATGTAGAGTATTTTTTATATATGAGGGCACACATGGGTCCTCTCCAGCTATCAACAACATGAAAAATGGCAGCACCACTTCAAGCAAACAAATGACGCAGATAAAGATGCTCATAACCAAATTAGGGATGAATTCAATCTCTCCCTTAGAAGCACTTTGTACCGCCGGAATCCAGGAAGCACTGTACTTATTACAGAGAAGAGAGTGATTGAAAGAGTGGAAAAAGAGAAAGGAGCTGATGGAGCGAGGATGGGGGGGGGGTGGTGGTGTTGGGGGGGGTTACCGTATGGTGGGGCGAGGGTTGGATGTACAAGCAGCGTAGTGGACACTTCAGTCTTTCTGGGGGAGAACAGTCCCAATGAATCATGGGATAGATGGAACGGGCACGCAGTTTAAACTAATGAGGAGGGAATTTATGGTAACACTTAAAGAATGGGATCAATAGAAGCCCTACTTCCAGTGGAGAAGGAGAAGAGATGTCCGAGTGGAAGGTCAATACCGGCCAAACAGGCTCGGTTACAGTTCTGTCCAAGCAGGCCAATGACTGGAGTGGAAGCAAATGAAGAGGTCAATACTATAGTTACCTCTGGCCTGGTGACGGGTTTGAACCAGCTCACACATTATACAAATACTCCAAAACTCTATATATAGCACATAACATAGGCAATGCGTAGCACTTTAACGAATCATTGAAACATGTACAGAATGTAATGGACTGGATACTTTCCTCTGAATCCTCTGCATTCTTAAGCAGAAAGGGTTTGACCGCTTACGAGAGCCACACAAATTCCCCTGAAAACCACAAAGGAGTAAAAACTGTGTTAAAATCAGGCATTGTTTTTGCCGGTTAAAAAAATGCTAAGTTTACAGAATTACCCGATAAAAAAGGAGCAGACAGGCCAGGGTGTTAAACCTTACAACTGAAAAACGAAACTAAAACTCAAAGCTGCTTCATGTCAAATGCATACCTTCACTCTCACGAGAAACATCCCCTTTCTGTTTCTGCTTTTCTCATGACCCTCAATGGTGTGAAAAGAAAACAGTGCCAGGAGAGTTGGCTCTCGTAAAATGTGTGGGTTTAGACTGGCGTGGTGTGGGGGGAGTCCATTCTGCTCAGGATCCACTTCCATTGAAAACAGACTGACAGATGTATACACACACATTATATACTGTATATATGTATATGTATGTGCATATATATATATATATATATATATACACACACATATATACATATATACATACATATATACACACACACACACACACACACACACACACACACACACACACACACACACACACACACACACACACACACACAGTGAGGGAGGGAGGGAGAGAGCCTATCTCACTCACATAACCATGCGTGGTCACTCTCAGATACTGCCTGTAACATTTGAGCAGACACGTACGACCATTGGACATGCATGTGTGTAGTCTCACTGTGTGTTTTTGTCTCTTCTCTTTCTCGGCTGTGTTTTTCCTACATTTTTTGGTCTTTATTTCCCCACTCTTCCTTTTAACCACTTCAACCCCTGACTGTAGTCTTGGAGAACTGAACTAGCTATTTTTGGCTAATGTTCCCCCAGAATATGGACGCTGGGGTTCAAGTAGCTCAGTCCATGAAGAAAATCACTGCTATCAACACCAAGCGCCAAAAAAACAGTAGATCACAAAAAACTGGCCACAGTACAGAAGCTACACAGCCAAGCTAAACTGTCTGCTGCTTTCCTTCTTGTGAGACTTGGAGTTATGGCATAATATCAGATCCAATCAAATCTTCCTTCATCAAATCCAACTCCAACTCCAAATCCAACAGATTTAACTGTGAATTACAGATTCAATAGGCTGAATGTAGTGTTTTTGTAGTGCGTGCATGTGTGCGTGTTGGATTAAAGTTTGGTTTGCAAAAACTAAACTTTGGAGTCAAGGAAAACAGAGGAAATATTTTTCTTTTAAAAGCTTCCGTTTTCAAATTATTCTCCTAGCTGAGAAATGGCAGCTGGAAAACGTGAAAGGATTTTGGCATTTGGATCAGAGGTTGTGTTCTTTTCTTTTGCTTTGAAACATAAATAAACAACCCAACCCATATATTTTATACATTTAGATATCTTTGAATTGAATGTCAATATGACACACACATGCCAGTAAAATGCCAGTGCCCTACCTCTACTATGCAAATATCATCTCATGCGTGTGGTCTGGAAAGGTGTTGATAAAAAATCAATTACTGCATGTGAGAAAGGTGTGAAACACTCCAAATATGAACAATGTAGCAGCTAATGTTTCCCTCAGGTTTCATGGATGCATGACTTGAAATAGTCACACCTCGGTGGTCACATGAAAAGAAATTACAGAAAACCCAGGCCATGATTACAGCATGATTCATTACTACAGTGTGTGTGTGTGTGTGTGTGTGTGTGTGTGTGTGTGTGTGTGTGTGTGTGTGTGTGTGTGTGTGTGTGTGTGTGTGTGTGTGTGTGAGAAATTCACTGCATTTCCTGATTCAGCCTCCCCGAACAGAATTTCAAGAGCCCTATTTCTGTAAAGAATTGTAGGGATGTTACATTTCTTGTGAGGACTAAAAAAGCAAACATGTTATGAGCCAATTCGATGAGAGGTTTGTCATTTCCAGGAAATGTCTGTATAAATAGTCTATAGTTATCATCCAGACAGGTAGATGTTCAAGTGAGATGTTTAGTTTTTTCCACTAATATTTTCTTTTCTTTTAAACATAACTCATTGTATAACACCACCAATATGCAGAAAGAAAATGCAACACAAATTGGCAGACGGGTCGATTAAATACTCAAGACAGTCCTGGCAAGGCCTCTGCAGTAAAGATTTTTATATGATTTCTGGTTACTTTGTATAACAGAAGAGAGAAGAAGAGTGGCAGGGAGCTGAGGGCAGAAAGGAGGGCTGAGGCAGGTACTGAGGCGGTGACTGAACTCACAGCATTGCAGCTATGTAGGCAACGCCTTAACGGGTCAAGCCACTGAGGCACCTTATCTCACCACAGTAAACAGTGCTCACAGTTTGTTTGTCTTATGTCCAGGAACACAGGGACCTGCTGTCTGTCTGATGGAGTGGGTTGTTCTCCAGGGAAGACATAGTGATGATGACAGTGGTTAATCCCTCCTCATGGCACAGGCCTACCGCGACCACCTCACAATCCTCCACAGAGACGGAGATGAATCAGGCTGAACTCCAAACCTTTACAGCCCAATACCAGATCCACTCAAGGGACAGAGGATTTCTAGGATGAGGTGGAGCACAAGGCTTTGAGAGAGAAGTCACCGTACTGGTGTGGATTGAGATGGAGGGATATGTCATATGTGTGATGTCAGCGAGGTGCACTTACGAGCAGGCTCTTGAGAAAAGCACCATTACTCATTACTCCTCCGCCCTGGTCTTTACTGTACTGCTACACTATAAATTTAGAAATCTAACCGAAGCCACCAGTTTCACTACTGCTGTATGCTGTGCATCGAATGCTCAACTGGAGGCATGGTATGTCTGTTTGATTTTGAACTTCAAAACCTCCCATTACAGGAATCTGGACTGGGCCAGCCGGGGGCCTCTCTGGGAAAGCCATTAGAGGTGTGTGTGAGCCGCGCCAGCCCTGTGCGGTTACCGCAGAGCGAGGCCACGTCTAATGAGTGGAGCACCCTGCATCCCCGCACCGTAACGAAGGGAGGGAGCTATTTAATCTCTTCAGACCGACTTTATAGGTGTCCTTTCAGCCCCAGTAGAGCCAGGATAAGTGTAACACCACAAATACAAATCCTTATAAAGACCAGCAGTTTGACTGACCACACCAGTTGGGGCTGACAACCCGCTGACATGCAACACTCGCCTTGGCTTGTCAGCACAGATTGCAAACTGCCTGTTATTACTGTATAAAAACTCCCTTGTTTTATTGTTGGACTAATGCTCTGTAAATTCCCCGTTTGCTGGGGGAGTATGAGAGACGTGGAGGAGGACCACCAGGACGTCATTGAACAACGTCTCAGCTGTCACAAATTTAAATTCTGCATGCCTATTTCCTTCTTGATAATCCTTATCAAAAACTGTACATTTAAGTGTGAAACAGCTGTATTTCTGTGGATACATCCAACAGCTCAGTAAAAATACTGGCTTTGACTTTGTCACTGTCCACCCATGGAGGAGGGAGGCCTCCACTCCATCACAGTCGCACCAAAGCACTACTCTCCCTATCCAGCTGTCCCCTCCTCTAATTAGTAAAACTTGTTTTACAACAACAATGTTACTGTCATTAAGTCATTGGCTGCAAAAAGAGCTTGTTGATTACAATCAAGAAGTTCCACATTTTCTTGACTAATTTCGTGTTTCTCGGTTGTTGAGGTGGATTCACATTGGGAGTGACATTTTTGGAGATTCAAGATTTCAATATTAAGTCAATGTGTTTGGAGGTACATGGTCCTGATACTTCAGGAGCCCAGTCTGTTCCTATTCACCCATTCACCAGAGCAACTTGCAGCTTACAATGGGAGAGTGAAAATATACAGGAAAGACATCCTTGCACATTGTAACCACGTGTGTGTGTGTGTGTGTGTGTGTGTGTGTGTGTGTGTGTGTGTGTGTGTGTGTGTGTGTGTGTGTGTGTGTGTGTGTGCGCGTGTGCGTGTGCGTGTGCGTGTGCGTGTGCGCGTGTGCGTGTGTGTGCGTGTGCGTGTGCGTGTGAGAGTGAGAATCTCTGCCTTTCAGTCCTACTTTAAAAAGTGTTGTAAGAAGAGTAACGAGACTGTGTAATTCAACACTCTTTGGAGACAGGCACACATATAGTTAAATTCCCCAGCTTGCCAGCCATGTGTGTTAGAGTTAAGTAGACAGATGAGTTTGAGGTGGTGAAAGAGAGACAAGAGATACAGAGAGAGAGGACATGAACTGTATGGGCAAAGTTTTGCAAACTTCTTCTCACCTCTGTTGAACTTCTGTGTTGCAGTGATTGTCTGGTTCCACTAATAACAGAGATGCAGCGAGCCAGTCAGTCTCACAACTAAATTAAAAACCACACATCCAGAGATGTGGGTGGTACTCTACTTTATTGAAACAGATATCTTGCTCCTAAGAGCTTTAGGAGCCCTTGCCATTATAACCTGCAGTTTCCTGCCTTGATATCAGAGGAATTGGGATGGCTTCTTCGCTACTTGCTCTGCAGCCCTGCCTTTAAAGGCGGCTGTGCTGTTTATTCAAGTAATTAGAGTGTTTTTTTGTGTTTAGTTTATTAATCACATAAAAAAGGCACCTTCACTTGAGCTTGTACACAATTCTCCTCATTCAAAGCTGCTACAGACCTTTTCTGGGGGGGAAAGAGGAGGGGGCACATCAAGAGAGCAGAAATCTAAAACGATTAATATGTTTACTTAGACCGCAGACGCCTGATTGATACCTTGATTGATTGAGTCCGAGGCCAATTACATGAATCCTCTAAACAGCGTAAACAAGCCATTACATTTGAGCCTTTCCTTCCTTGTAATGATCAAGAGAACAAATACAGGTACACCGCCCCTCGCCTCATTAGGAATTCAGATCCTGTTGCCCCCCCCTCCCCTCATTCAAATGTGTATCGGGCTGCAGTGGTTTCAAGTCTATCTGCAGTCTAACGACCACCTTAACGACCTAAGGTGACCTCTGTAATGGCCATTGGCATTGAAGAATGGACACAGCAACGGCTTCTCCTTAATGGCAGAGGGTCGAGAAAATGATGAGGAAGGAAGTGACGACTTGGAGAGTATGATGCTTCCCATATGTCAGCATTGCTGGGGCTGGGTCTTAATCATGGGACAGCCTACAGACATATATGGCAAGACAAACTTTAAAATAAACAAATCAGTGGTGCAAATCCCAGGACTGCTATTAACGTATACAAGGGAGAATGATAATGATCATTAATGACGAGCAGAGAGGATGATTAGATGAGATGTGTTGCCTGGAGGGAGGAGAACTGAGCCAGTGGCCACCTCATAGCTACAAACATTAGCGCATGACCCTACAGGGACTCTGGGTACATTTTGTACAGCTGTGAGGTATCGAGCCCCTAATTGTACCAACCCTATCACAACAAACACACGAAAAGCTTTTGCTTTTGCTGTGCAACTTAACATTTATGACAACCATATCAATCTGCTTCACGTCTTAAGTTATGTGACTGCGTGCTTACGCAAATATATGAGGGTACACATACTGTATGTTTAGAGTTTGGAGTCAGAAAACTAGAGTTGAGAACTCAGTAGAATAACACATCAACAGAGGGAAGTAACCAACTTGTCAAACATGCACAGGAGCAACCGTATGAGTGACATGGGGGTTAACCAACCTTACAGATAATATCAAGGCAAAAGGCTGCATTATGATTAGCCCTGTCTGCATTTCTTACAACCGTCTGTCATATAGGAGCATTTGTGCTGAGTGAGTTTTTCACAGACATCAATTCCATCAAGGCCAGGCAGAGCAAGTACATTCCTGCCTAATAAGAAACCACTTAGAGGATATGAATGTGCGGAGATACAGTAGGCAATTCATAACAATTCAAATAGAGGAATATGACATCGCTCACAGGAAGGCTTAATAGAAAGAGAACTAATGAGTTGTAGATGTAATACTGCCCCATGGCTCTGCTGACCATATGGTGTGTGTAGGGGAAGTCATTCTTCAGCGTCAAGAGGCTTCCACTCACTCTGTTTGCCCTGGAGTTTGTAGTTCATATCACCACTGCAAATCAATTACAAGTCATCTCCCACATCAAAACATATCACATAGCCTAAACACGGTACCATATCCATTTAACTGTACAAGAGGATATTCAATCAAGGACTCACGGTTGAGTGCCTTGCTTTGGGGCACAGCAGCCCATACCAAGAGATTTGAATCAGCAACACTCTGCTGACCATGGGGCTCTCTTCTCGCTTACGTGTTAATAGCATTTCCCGGGACTTGAGGACCATGCTCTCACCTGTCACACGGCTGACTGAGGGAGACATTTTAGTTGGCGCCTCGGGCTGTCAACACGGATTATACAGCCAGCATGTCTGATAGGCTCTGGACAGGGGCACCAGCTCAATAGTGGACAGACAGAGAGGGGAGAAGGAGGGGAGATTGAGAGAGAGAGACAGACAGACAGAGAGACAGACAGACAGACAGACAGACAGACAGACAGACAGACAGACAGACAGACATTTTCCTTTTTTCTGAGTCATCCTACAGCTGGCACACATCCGCCTGAGCTTCTTGTTGTGACAAAGTCGCTAATATCACTGACAATTTCATGGGAAAAAAGATCTATTGTCGTCTCTCATGAGACAGATGATGTCCCAAATAGGAAGCAGGAAGTGAAACGGAGTTCACCAATAAGGTCAAGCATGTCTTGTTGTCAAAGTGAGATCGGCAACATCTGTCGACATTGGCAGAATGTACACTAACACCTGAGAGATTCAACCCTAATAGCACCGTATGAGCCATAAAACAGTGTGCAGTGACGTTGTTGTGTCAGCCTGTTGTGAGTTATGGCTCTGGGCTGCTAGCAGTGACCTGAGAAGGCCATCCTACACTCAGTGAGGCCAATAAACCTACTCTCCTGCAGGCATGGAGTTTATGGCAGAATTGGGAACGGCAGGCTTGGCTCCACACCTGGACACCATTCTGTATGACAAACCCCCTGGACCTTCGTACTGATTACACAGGGGACTACAACTGTACTCCAGTGTGTTTGTGTGTGCGTGTGTGTGTGTGCGTGTGTGTGTGCGCGTGTACATGTGCGTGCATGCATGTGTGTGTGTGTGTGTGTGTGTGCATGTACACTACGTTTTACTGTGTTCATGTGCTTTTCCTTGTGTGTGCATGAATATGAGCATTATGGTACAGTACTATGTGTTGCATGTGTTGCATGTGTGTGTGTGTGTGTGTGTGTGTGTGTGTGTGTGTGTGTGTGTGTGTGTGTGTGTGTGTGTGTGTGTGTGTGTGTGTGTGTGTGCGCACACACATGATCACATGCATGCCTGCTGTTCTATACTATACCGTGAGCACGTGGGTGTTTTACGACGCTTAGCTTTAGCGACATCTGTAAAAGCGCACCCTTGATGACCCACTTGACTTGGCTTTAAACCTCCCCTCATGTTGACATCGGTGGAGCATCATATCAACACACATGTCAAACATCTCCTATGTGCCTGTTTGTTGTTGTAAGTAGAGGTGATGGCTAGCATGTAGCATGTTTATTTCCGCAACGCTGTGGGTATCCCGCTGCGGACTGTATGTGTTTATGTTTTTTGGACAGGGTTAACATTGATACTCTTGATGGTGTAAACTAGACAGTGCCCCATTCACGCACACACATGCACACATGCACACACACACACACACACAGCTGCTTCTGCAACTCATTAGTTCTCTGCATACACCCTGATTGTCTCATCGCTCCTAAAAAGGAAATGCAATTCCTCTTTAAAAACACGCTATATGCATATAGCGCAGGGCGATTCAATCAGTGATAGTGAAAGTGGACAACTTTCTCTCAATGTGAAAAAGACACAAAGACAGAGTTCCATTAAGTCAACAGTAAACACTGACTAAACAGTTTATTAACTTTGTTGACTTGTTAAATGTTTGAGGTACAGTGTGTCATCTACATGTGTTTACAATGTGTTGACATCTTGACCCAGAAACCTTACAGCCGTCCAGAAAAACACAGTGGGTTACCCTCAAATGCTCTGAAACAGTTTTTTCCAGCCGCCTTTGGGGACAAGCTCTTGAGACACAGAACACATTGGGATGTCAGAATTTCACCCGAACAGAGTAATAGGTTTCCAGATATGAATCGGCGAAGTGGCCCTTCAAATAAACTCTACATGCCTACGACAACCTCGTTAATTTGCTGAAATGGAATGTTATTTCAGTGTAAACTGACAATTGTTCCAAGTTTGCCTGTACAAAGTCCACAGCTTCATATTTGTTACAAAAAAGAAACACAGATGTCCTGAACACACATTATTGTCACATCACTGTGTCTGGTTTTCTCACTAGGCTCTGGGGAGTCTAGGCTACAGGTCTTGGGATGGTTCTCAGTGAATGTTTGGTCCATTAACACTCATAAGCCTGTCCCGCTCCACCGTTACCAACGCCTCTCCTGTCCCATAACTTCCAGTTAACACAAGACCTCGACCCCAGGGTCACTATGGAAACCAACAGTACCTGAGAATGTCATCTTATAGGAAACACTGCTCAATCAAGTAACTGGCTAGGGAAGCACACCTTACAACCCTCGCTTCGAGTCTGTGAGTTTATAGACTGTCACGCAAGTGAGGGAAGTCTTTCACTGGGGTCATAGTAACTAAGGTCGTCTAAACCGTGTCACATATATAACTCCCGAAAGACGAAGCTGAATAATGGTTTTAAGCTGGGATCCCACTCTCGGATTTTCTGAATTAGGCACATAAGCTGCCTGACAAATTGTCCATTCCTAAGAGCCTTTTAGTAAAGTTCTACAATAAAACATGATATCCACCGTCTAGAGGAAAATTGCATCAGAGTAAAAATACTATTGAAGCAATTAACTTTCCTAAGACCTTTGCAGACAGAACTCTAACATTACTGAAAATGGGATCACCTGTAGATTGTGTTATGAATTTCAAGTGGCTATATTTTGGCATCAAACCTGTTAAATATGATGGTTTGGGGATACTTTTGCCCTGATTTGCAAAATGCATGGGATATGGCCTACTGTTAGATGCCATGTCTACCCTTGAATACTTATTAAACAAGCGGTCATTGGTTAAAGCACAAGGGGAGACAGCCACTTAAAGTATTAAAGCAAAACGAAAAGACAGAGCCAAGAATTCAAACCAGCGTATACATGAGTGTCTTTAAAAACATTTAACCTTTCAATAGTTTAAAGTGAAGACTCTCCCAGGACAGTGTGCCACCATAGCTTTCACGGGCAGCTGGTTTTTTTCTGTCTATCAGCAGCAGTTTTATCTCTGGACATCTTATTTTTCAAGAGAGTCTGTCTTTGTTTAAATAACTGCTGTCATTAAGACAGAGAGGCTCCCACTCTGTGTATCCTTGAGCATAATAAGAAACAGAGGACAAGCCCCCTAGACTACTGTTGTCCTGTGTATGTGGGATTCTGCATGCACTACATGGCTGCGCGCGCACACACACACGCAGGCACACGCGCGCACACACACACACACACACACACACACACACACACACACACACACACACACACACACACACACACACACACACACACACACACACACACACACACACAGAGATGAGAAGGGAAAGAAAGAAAGAGAGCATGCAGAGGCCACCTGACATCTCCTGGTTGACTGTATCTGTATCTCTAACTCTATCTCTCTCTGCAAAGAAGTCTTACCACCCTGACAGCATCTTTCAAAAGAGTGGGGAATGCCTTCATCTCTTCAAATAAGACTCACCAAATCTGGAATGCAAATTTAACTCTGAGGACTCCATTTTGGGGCAGGTGCACTGGTGTAAGGTTCACAGTGGACAATTTACCGAGGCGCCACCTGTGTGTTTGGTATTTTTGGGAACGCAAGTGTGGGAGGGGAGACGTGTTGGTGGTGGTGTGGGGGGGTCTCGTTTGCAAATCAGCAGTGACCTTTGGCCTCAACAAGAACCACAATTTGTGCTGCCCCCCCCTGCTTGGACCGGGTCAACTGGTATACTATAGTGAGGCGCATGCTCTTCCATCACTTCAGCTGGTGGACACGCACCGAGACACTATAAACCTGCTTTATACTGTAAGCTTGTCTGCCCACTTTGATGCAAAGGGTAAGTGCTTGTATCCAGCATAACTGCTGTGCGTCATGATGCACAGAGAATATTGAAGGCATAGTATCCATATCAGTTTCTGATTACAAAAAAGCGTACTACATCGAATAGATTATTACACATGATGTTTGTCATTGATTGAACCAAACCACCATTTCTTACACTGAGAAACACTTCTCATAGGACTTCTCACAGTGCCAGACATATATTTGTTAGTATAACTTTATATGATCTGCTCTTGGTGGTCTGTTTGTGCTGCAGATGCATTGTTGACAACTCTGCATCTCCTGCAAAAGGAGGTGCAGATAATTACCAGTGTGATAATTACCATTATGTCATTGCTCAGCACATTGCTCGGTATATAAGTGAAATTGCAGTCATTTTATATCTGTTCATGAGGTCATTGTTTACGAAAAATTTAAAAAATGAAATTACTGCACTTTGGCTTTGTAGGGCAGTATATATTGAGCACAATCCAACCCGCCTCACCGCTTATCAGTGCATCACAACGTCCACATTTTCTGATGCCTCTGGTGAAACAAATGACACATCGCGTTTTACATTAGATACAACTAAATGTAATTGCATGTGACTCCGTATTAAGGAAAGTGAGATGGATCAGAGGGGCAGATCAATACCAGTAAGCAACCAGCAACCAGCCATATGCATATGCTCACGCGCACACACACACACACACACACACACACACACACACACACACACACACACACACACACACACACACACACACACACACACACACACACACACACACACACACACACACACTTACTTTCTTTTTGCCTCTCTCTCATTCTTACCGCAGCAACATAAACCCACTACTGGGTGTCTACTGCATATAGGCTCATTAGTGGTGGAGGATAGACATTGGGTTGGGGTAGGGTGGGGTGGGGTGAGGTCTAAGTCGCGTGGACGAGGAATGCCGAAGCCATTACAGGAACCACCTGCCTCTCATTCCCCTGCCTTATCATACCACTCTGCCCCCAGACTCTCACCCTATACACTCTATACCAACCTCAATACCATCCCCTTAAAAGCTCTCTCTCTCTCTCTCTATATATCAGAAATCCACATTTATAAGATTATGGGCAGAGAGTGATGGAGCAGGCCAGACCAGACCAGACCAGACCAGACGTGGTCATGATGATGCAGGGGGGGGGGGTATTAGAGGATGTTGTTTTCGGGGTGGTTGGGTTCAGGGGGACTAATGAAGTGACACAGCCTGACCATTCTCCAGTGGAGCACAGGGTGATGAGTAACACCCACTCTGTCATTACAGCCAGCATGTGGGCAAGAGGAAGAGAGAAGAATGGCAGAGCTGGAGAAGACAGACAGAGGACAGAGGGGTGATTCAACACACATAAATGATGTCTTTATGTAGGCCGGGATGAGACACAAGTCCCTAAAGACGTGTGATGTCCATCCGCAATTTAACATGAAGCACGCTAGAACCGCCTGGAGGGTATACTCATAGCAAAGTTTGGTGTGTGGCGTTAACGTTGAATGTGAGTGTGGGGGAGGCACATGGGACACGCATTTCTCCATACTCGTTAAGCAGAAACAGAGACAATGAAAATAATGGCGAAGCAAATAGGAGACATCCCACAGTGCTCTTTGGAAATGTGACACTCAGATCACAGCAGTAAAAACACAGATATGGGTCACTTTAAAGCAAATGAAATCCTGTTTAATCTAAAATAACTCAATTCAAATAATTGGCAACGATAGGAAAGAGATGCATTATTCATGTCTGAAATACATTTAGAAAATTGACCGAGATGGGAAGATCAAAGGCTACAGAAAGCAGATACCGTAGCGTAAGATGGTATGGTCCACATATGATGTGAATAGAAAAAGGGCCAATGCCAGGTGATGGGAGAGGAAAACGGAAGATTTTCCATAGAGAAACAATTATGAGATCAAATCAACAATTCTTCTGGCATATTTCCACTCACCCCTGGATTGGAAGCACTGGAAGTGGTGGATGACCCCTGCCTTTCCCCATTTCTGAGCAGAGTTTCATACCAATTAGTATAGTATCGCCCAGTCGAACTTGGAGGAGGGGTAAAAATGGATCCCATTTTAGACCATCCCTAATGTGGAAAGACCATACACACACACACACACACACACACACACACACACACACACACACACACACACACACACACACACACACACACACACACGTACGTTAGTATGACAATTCAGTAAAAGCATAATAAAGTGGTGTCTTATCCTTGAGCACTAATTGTGTTCCTTCAGTATCTTGAACTTCAGATGGCTTGAGATGTTAAGAGATGTGATGGAAAACAGCTGAAAACTGGTTATTTTCAAAGAGACAATGATATCATATGATAGCTATATGAAGCTTTGAGTACCACTCCAAAAGTATCGAAGAATCTGTCTATTCACAATCATGCTTTTACAAACGAACACAGTTGGCACGGATGGAAGGGCTACAGTGATGCCTGGTGATTACAACAGTGAATTATTATGAAACCGACAAAACACCCCAGCCAGGATCCTTTACCTGCTGTCATTTCAGCATTCTCTTGAATGACAGGATCAAAGTTTATTTTTCTTTTAATTCTCCATATGCCTTAAGTTACAACAAACGTTTCAGCTATAATCCAGCCTTTGACAGTGTGTGGAAATGGAAGTGTTTTCTTCTTTTTAAAGAGGCAGCGACAATGTTCAGGTGGCAATCATTGTTGCTGATCACTTCAATCAATGTGAAGATGACACCCACACCTGCAAGATGTCTACATAATGTAGCTGATAGGCATACTAATTGACATACGACACTTATCAAAATCAATATAATAAAAAAGTAATACATTCACATTGACAATATTATAAACAAATAAATGATCCAATAACCAAGGTTGTCACTGAGGACATTAATGCCGTTCATTAATCAACTATTGTTTGATAAGGCATATTGACATACTGAACAATACCATATAGATGACATCAGTAGGATGGCGGAGCCCATACATCTAATCCTATATTAAATGTTTAACTTTTTTTAAATTGTAATTCTTTTTTTTCTTTTTTTATTTAGGGTAGCTAATTATTTTTTAGCCCTTTTTCTCCCCAATTTAGTCGTTATGCCAATTAATTCCTCCCCACACACATTTCTGTGTTGTCACTGCTGTCGTATCCTACTGACTCACCTGCCAGTGAGAAGCCCCCACCAGGAGGACGTAGAGCCTTCGTCCTACTCCTCCCGCCCAACACTCCCCGCTGACAGGTGCCGCCCCAGCCCGTAGGAGTACGTGCAATGACCGATAACATCCTCCCCGCCCTGCTTCCCTCCCCCGAACACGGACCAATTGTGTTCGTGTAGACGCTCGACAAAGCCGGATGCACCACGGTGGGTTTGAACCCATATTCTACGCCATTATCATTACCATGCCCAAGGGATGAAGTGTTTTTAAAGTGTGTATCCAAAAGCATTCCCCTTGTAGGAGTAGTCTCTCATAATTACCACCTCTATGGACGTGGAAGCAAACAAAAAGGAAGCAAACAGCATTTCCACACACTGACGAAGGCTGGCTAGCTGAAACGTTTGTTATAACTTAGGGCGTAGAAAAGAAAAGAAAAGAAACTTTGATCAACGCACCAGAAGAGACAAAGCACGGTGGAATACAAAAACAGTTTGTTTATCATTCTCTTGAACAAACAATGGGGGGTCAGGGGGTGCGTGGGCGGTTCCGACACAACAATAACACAGGGGTCCGGAGATAAAGTGGGCTATTTTCCACTGCTGCCCAGGTTGGCGTTGATGGACAATGCCAAGGTGGTCTGTGTGCCAGCGTCGCACTGTGATGAATGGAGCTCAGCACTGCAGCCCAGACCTGGCAGGAGCCAGGTGTGATTCAACTTCTCAGGCTCTGGTGGGCAGTACGCCCACCCCCACAACTACTGGGTACCTTGTCTTGCTGGGTGCCATCCACACCTATGTACACCTAACATATGACGCAAGTTCGCACATACACACGCATATGAACACGCACGCACACACGTGCGAATGAACGCACAGGCACACACACACACACACACACACACATTGATCCCCAGGCATATGAGTCAGAGATGGCTGTTACAGTGGGAGATGGGGAGGGGGGAGAGGGGGCGGGGGGGTTGGATCAAGGAGAGGAGAGGGAATTAATTAAATAAAAGAGAGAGTGGCCCGCCATTAGGGAGCCACACCAGCACACACTGATGGCACACTTGATTTAATTTAGGGTTTTTAATCTAAGAAGGGAACTATGCTTTTTTCTCTCCCTCTTTTCTTGGCAGGGGACATTTTGGGTGGAGGAGGAGGAGGGGAGGGTTGTAATTGCTTTAAGCGCTTCCTGGGCAGGTGTCAGCAACGACAGCTTCGGTTTGGAGAAGAGAGATGAAGGGTAGCATGCTTTGCACTTTTAGGCTTTTCAGGCTCATACTTGTGAGCCTCAATTTTGAAGTGTGCTCCCTGGACCGTGGGACAGCCTCGGCTTGAAGCATGGGGAGGAAGTTGGACGAAGGCCTGTCTGTTATCCTTATGCTTCACTTATACTTAGCCGCGAGCTAGTGTCGCCAAAAATAGCAGATCTACAAGCTTGTAGATCGGTGCGAGCTTGTAGAACAGCTATGTGCACGACACCCGTAGCGTGCAACGAAGTATAACTCAGGCTTTATGCCTATGAGCTGAATGCATGTCAGGATGTGTTATGCACCTGTGTGTGAAATGCAGGGGGTGGGGGTTGGGGACTAATGTCTTACACCTGACACCATTCAAAGCAGACCATTATCAACCTGATATGTTTCCAATGTCCATTACACACACGCGCACGCACGCACACACACACACACACACACACACACACACACACACACACACACACACACACACACACACACACACACACACACACACACACACACACACACACACACACACACACACACACACACACACACACACACACACAAAAAGGCGACCAAAGTATGGGTTCATTTAGGAAGTGATTGACTGGGCGATTTTGTTCTCCCTCATATCTCTTATTATTAAACAGGTGTTAGAACACAGGCTGTGCAGAATGTAGGGGACAAGGAATTTCTCATTTTGCCAGTGATGGCTGAACGTGGCGCCATCCTGTCTCTAACACACTGGATGTGTTTGAAGAGAAATGCTGTTAAATCCCATACATCGAGTTCCAATAATCACCATACTACAGATTGACACAAAGTGAGTCTTTCATTCTCTATAATTACAGTATTGGCTAAGGCTGAAGTGGTGTATACATGATGTGTACACACATCAGAGAGCAGTAATGAATGAAAACACAGCAACAGGGGTGTGTGCATGGTGCAGGGGTAAAGTTCCTGCCCGCACCTCCATGGTGTTCAAATCCTTTACGGTTCCTCCACTGTGACTCCTAGTACAGTTTGTTGTGTGTGTGTTATATATATATATACATTCATCCACATGAATATCTACCACAACCAAATATCTATCTCACTAATACAGTCATGCAGCCAGGCCACTACCTTCACTACTACAGTGGAAGGGCCAAGTGAAGTTCATAGTCAGGCTGGAATAAAGTTAAAGTTGTCTTTTAAGGACTTTGGACAAGCATCACTAAAGTCACAGTAATGGGCAATCCATTACGTTTAGTCAGCTCATTAGAGGAGAACTGACTGACTTCAGACCTGGGCTTTCATCTGGTTGTTTATTTAGAATAAAGTCAGTGTCAGGGACCTGGAGTGTTACTGCATGGTGCACGGAGGAGGTAATTGACTGTGTGTGTGTGTGTGTGTGTGTGTGTGTGTGTGTGTGTGTGTGTGTGTGTGTGTGTGTGTGCATGTGCACACACACACACACACACACACGCGTGTGCGAGCGCGCACACGCTTGTGAGGGTGTGCATGTGTACAAACTGATGGAGCAAATTACTCTCCGTGCGCAAAGTGGAGAATGACAAAGCATGAGTCAAAGTGTGTGTGTGTATTACATGAGTGCATGTTTATTTTCCACAATGTTTGATCCATCATGTTCAATTGAAACCTGGATGCCAGGTGCCCCTCGCCTCCACCACCCCGTTCAACACCCAGATAAAATAAACTTTATAAATGAGTAAATCTTTTCGCTTGCTCCGGGGGCCTTTCCATTGACCCATGTCATAGACCACTGGGCCCGGTTGAACTAGAACCTCTCCTTCCCCTCATAGCGGCAGGGGATCCATCTGTGGTAATTTACAACCCCTACAAAAGCTGGAACACTCTAAATCCTGACTGCCCTGACAAGGTGTGGTGATGCTGAGAATATCGTCCCTAGCTTTTGATTGTGAAGGATTAGGGATCTCATAAATCATATTCCCAAAAAAGTTGTACGGGGGGAAAAAGTCCAGGACAAGAAACATTAATTGGGAAAGAGGGTGTGCCTTGGCAGCTAAAATCGTAGCCTGGGACGATCTGGGCATCTTTTATAACTGTCAAAGAGAATCAGAATAGCTATAAATGAACTAAATTAAAACAATCTTCATAATGACCCTCCCTGCATCCAGCTGGTTAAAGCTGCAATCCTGAACTTAATTAAATGAATAAAACATTATTTTAAGTAATCTGTATGGTGGAGTATGTTAATACAAGGTAACTACAGTAGTATCTTTAGTGGTTGGAGGTGGTCTCCCTATACTCTTCCATTGGGAAATTTAGACCCTTGTGTCGAGTAGGACACAGGTAGTGATTGACAAGTAGTGCTGCCTCAAGCTCATAAGCACAATACCTCCCCTTGCCAAGTGGGGGTTCTGTCTTGGCATAGTGGTAGAAATTCACTCTCCCATCTGGGGGACCTGGATTCGAATCCCAGGTAGGACATGAAACTTACAGATTGCAGCTTTAATTCCTTTTTCATGGTAATAGAAAATGATAAATTAGTCCAGGTTAAAGGTCAGAATGACATCACTAATGACAAGGATTCATTGGCTGTGGGCCTGTTTTCCATAAAGATCATCCCACGTAGAGAGACTATAGAGTACAGTATCCTTTGCTGTGCAGGGGACTGTGATTCAACATTATTTAGCTCTCCCCTTGAAAGACCTTTTACATACTAATGAATTAAACTAATAAATAATAGTAATAACCATCTAATTCCATGTGCGTGTGCACGCCTTAATCAATACAAAAATAATTATACTAATGGATTAAATGCAATGAATACATTAATATGAGTCATTATAATAGCTTCAAACTGTAGAGTACTCGCACCTTGGAGACAATCATTTGGTAGTTTGTTATCTACAGTAGAAGTAAAGTTGACATCTGTGTGTACGTGTGCACATGCATGTCTTATGTTAGTTCATTTAATGGTTGATGTTTGAGATCTGAACAATGAGGCAGCAGCCAGCCAGAGTCCAGAAATATGCACATATTATGCAAATGAGCAGAGAACACATTGTAAAAGCAATGTGTTAATTTATACATTTCTAACTCTAGCTGTCCATTTTGGTTACACATTTTGAACAATCTCAGAGTTAAGTTCTATACAGTCACAGGCACAATACGCTGTACTCGTGCCAGCGTGTGTGTTACTGTGTTCACGTGCGTGTGTTCACCCGTTCACAGGCATGTGTTCACCGGGAGGCGTGTTCTCATGCATTCCTGGAGATATTACAGAGGGTCTTGCGAGACAGAGCAGCGAGAGAAAGAAAGAAAGAGTGGGTGCAGCAGGGGGTGCCGCTGATTGGTTGAGCCGATGTGAAGAATTGAAGCGGGCCGTTTCATGAGGGATCGATTCATCCCCCATATTCCCCAGCCGGGTCTGGAACACATGGAACCGATAAATAAACCAACGCAATGCACGGGCTGCATGTACTGTACAGAGACTCACTCACACAGAGAATGTGTGTGTGTGTGTGTGTGTGTGTGTGTGTGTGTGGGGGTTCTCTAAACTGTGCGTTCAAAATCACAGTATTATCTTTCACTTATATCCTCTACCGATAAATCTATTCTCCTCAGTAACCGGGGGGGTAATTAGACGGAGGGTTTGGGTAACGGCCGGTGAGTACCATGACAGCTTCCATGGCAGCCAATTCACCTTCAGAGAGGGGTCAGCCTCCATAGAGCAGTGGTTATCAAAGTGGGGTCCGGGGACCCCCAGAGGTCCTTGAGGAGGTTCTAGGAGTCCCCCGCAAAAATAAGGAACGGAAACGATGACTTCACTATTATTTTACCATTTCGAAGTTAGCCCATGAGAGAATTTATGTATTCAGATCATAGGTTTCAATCTCTCCACCTATAGACAGTAGAATTAAATATAAAATCTAATTTAACATTAACAACAGAAATCTTATGAGGGTCCCTGGCACAAATGTTTTTCAAATGGGGGTCCGCGGCCTGATACATCAAATTCCTTGACATGGAAAGTTTAAGAATCACAGAGAGAGAGTAATGCTTCACCTTGCACATGGGGGCCAGCTAATAAAAAGTGAACCCCTTTAAAAGGATGCTGAATTTGTGTGAACAATACTAAAGTAGCTGATTAAAAGTTGTGGCTGTAAAAGTAAAAACACACTGTTCGGAGCGTAATATAGGATTTTGCACACAAATCACAGCACTAATAAAAATTACTTCACAGAGCATGCGCCATATGTTTTACCCTTTTCCCTTCATACCCCAATAACCGTTGCAGAACACTGGAACACATATGAAAGCCTTTCATTGTTCCATATGGCAAACAGTTCAGCCAAAGTGTGTTTGTGGAGTCTAATTACGCTGATGTATGGTTTATCTTACCATGCTTATACTGAGCTTGCTGTTGTCACACACATGCCTAACCCCACTTCTAGTGAAATCACATAAATAATAAAGTTTATATTTGAGCAGAGGGATCCCACACATCCACCCACCCACACCCAAACCTCTGACAAGACAGACACACTACCATCAAATCTACCTCCCATGTTCATTTGAGACATACCGTACATTCAGCTACCCAGAAAATCCCATTCATATGTAGTCCAGAAGTTGCATATTGGTCAGAGCTGAAGGACTTTATCCTTAACAAATCCGAACCAGGTCCCTGGTGTGGAGGGAGCTACCGGTCGCAGACAATATTAAGCTGACAGATGGTAGTTAACACAGGTATCGTTTGTCAGCCACTGGGCCCAGATCAAACGCTCTGGGGCTGAATGGAGAGCGCCTCCCAAACCGTGGCAATGCATTATACTGCCTATAAAAGGACCACACTTAACCCTCAGTCCTGAGGGGCCTGGAAGACTCAATGGCCCGCAGGACCAGGGGCAGAGGCAGGGCGATAGAGGCTGAGGCGAGGCCGGCGGACACTGCTGGCCACATTGAAACTGGGTGATGATGGAGGCACTCTGATAACAGCTTGATGGAGACTGGGGCAGAACAGACTCAGTTGGATGAAATTGTAAGAACGACTACTATTATGTCTGCAATCTCTGGGCTTGTACCTGGCATCAGACCTGAAAATGGAATGTGAATGTGTGTGTGTGTGTGTGTGTGTGTGTGTGTGTGTGTGTGTGTGTGTGTGTGTGTGTGTGTGTGTGTGTGTGTGTGCTCAGCCACCAGAGGACTCACAAATAGGAGAAGATGGTCATCATCGGACACGATGGACAACCACAAGCAAGCAAGCAAGTGTGTGTGTGTGTGTGTGTGTGTGTGTGTGTGTGTGTGTGTGTGTGTGTGTGTGTGTGTGTGTGTGTGTGTGTGTGTGTGTGTGTGAGAGAGAGAGAGGAAGAAAAAGAGTGAAAGCAGAGAAAGATACAGAGATACAGAGTAACAGACAGATAGAGAGTGAATGCATGGCCAGCTCAGGGAGACACTATCATGACCAGAAGTCAGAATAAAGCCATGTATGTTTGGTATGGTATGTTTGGTGCGTGACACTGTCGTAAGACAAAGCATCAATAGAGAGAATTTATGGGAGAGAAGTAGTGAAGACGATAAAGTGTGCGTACGTGCGTGCACTTTGATCCGCTGACCAGGTTGGCTGCAGTTGCAGCAGGAGATTATCGACCGATGGCAGCACCCAGGATTAGATTACAAATTGAGTTTAGCAGAGCTGCTTTCCCCTCCTTATTTCTGCAGGGTCCCCTAGTGAGGCTCCACTCCCGGCTATTTACGGTGCCCTCTTCCTGGGTAAGTTAATAACGCGAGTCCAGCCTGGATGCGGCCCGACACACAGGCCCATACTGAGTCATTCAGGCAGGAATTGCTCCGACACACCCAATCAATCAAGGAGTGGGAAGGGGGTCATCCCCAGAGCACTCCCACCCCTGCCTCTCGGCCTGTCACACCAGTCAATACCAGGCATTATTCTGATCATAATTGAATTAGATTTTTCCCAGCGCACTGCAAAACACCACTCCCCCAGGACTCACTTACCGGCAGGAGTTTTGCTATGCTATTGTTGATTGTGTCCATGTATTTTGGCATGTATTGACCAAGCTCATTGATGTTTTATTAATGGACTCAGGCTCAAACAGTGCCTCTTTGAATTCTGCACCTTCTCATGGTTGTGAAAATGATGGTATTCCTGCTGTTGTTGCTGCTGCTGCTGCTGAATGAGACAGCTGCCAGAGTCCGCAGGTGACCCAACGCTATAGCTGCTCCAAGCACTGGCGGGGATGTGAGGGTAAACAAACCATACATCAAAGTCGCTGGGTGAATATACAGAGCAATATCTGGGAGTGTATCTCCTTAGCCACTGTCAAATCTGTTTCTAAGTACTAGGATGTCAAGCCATGGCTGAGACATTACGTACGCGCGCACGCACGCACACACGCACGCACGCATGCCTTAACCCTAACCCAAACACTAACCTTAACCTTAACTCTAAGAAATTACATTTGGGGACATACATTTTGTCCCCAATTAGACAACATTCCTGACATACACCATATTTGGGGACAATCTTGGCCCCATATATGGCCTAGGTTAGGAACACACACGTGCGCACGTACGCGGCGAGATATCCAGACGTGTTGTTCGCTATGTCATTAGCACAGACATGAATATGGACATAAATGTGACACAGATAGAATGCTTATCATTATTATAATACTGCTGCAGTGCCTTATGATCGCCCTTGCCGGAAGGTGGTTATCAAGGGATACAACGAATACACATGTGATAATTTATTTAGAACATACCCATGGCCTTATTTCATTAGAGAGACAAGGAGAAGGAGCAAATAGCACTTGATCAACAAATCTACTATGGCAGTCACGTTTAACATGCTGAGTTCCTTCCGCAGCACGGTCGCTAGCTGTGATAGTTCACCGTGTGCTGGCAGTTTAGCTTGCGAATTGGTCAGCCACTGCCGTATCAGCCCTATAGGTCTGGTAACAATTGTCAGCACTAAAGCTAATATCAGTTTTCAGCCTCTCTCTCCATTTCACTCCCCTCGCCCAGGGAAAATAAACACTGGGTATGTGATAATATATCACAATCATGTGATAAAAAACACAAATCGCAGTGACTGTGTCACCTCTGGATCTGTGGGTCTCTTCCTAAACCTGCGCTCTTGCAACTGAGGTTTGATAATATTAAAGTGGACGGTGAGCCTTTGTGCAGGGTGGCATAGTGTGAGGCCCAGCGGGGGCTACACACTGCAGCTGTTTATGGGCTCCACCGCAGGACTCTAATGAGAGAGGTGCATGCAGTTAGGGCAATTACACTAAAGGTCGTCTGGTCTGACGCAGAAGAAAACTCCACAGGGTGAGGGGGTGGGTAGAAAGGGACTTGAGGGGGGGGGGGGGGGGGGGGAGAGAGAAAGAGAGAGAGAGAGAGAGAGAGAGAGAGAGAGAGAGAGAGAGAGAGAGAGAGAGAGAGAGAGAGAGAGAGAGAGAGACAGAGACAGAGAGACAGAAAGAGAGAGACAGAGAGAGGTGGTGGTAGAGGGCACAAGGTGGTATAGTTTGGCAGCCGAGTGTGAAAGAGCAGAGTCAAAGCAGCCAGTTTAACCGCATCTGTTCAAAGGGCCAGACCACAGACGACCCTCGCGGCCGCGTCTGAGGTCTTCTGAGCCCCAGTCGTGCCCTGCTATCCCCCCTGTGGTGCCCGGCTCGCCACTCTGTCAGCGTTCTTCTCATAACACCCACTCACACTCTCCCACTCCCAGCCAGGCCGGGACTGGGAAACCATGCCAGAGAGAGAGACCGGGGCGTCCACTGAGAATGCCTGCGGGCTGAAACCACATTAGGCCACCACCACAGAGCCACCGCTCTGCTCCCAAATACAATGTGATGAAAAGATCGTGGGTTGGAGGGGGGCGGTCCTCATGAGAGTGATATATAGAAATACGGTACGTCCGGGAAATCAGGACTGGGGGTTCCCTGTGTGTGTGAGAAACGGTAGGGTTTTGTGTACTGTATAGCCTCTCTGTGGCTTGTGGGTATACACTGTTGACTACTGTTCGTGTGTGTGTGTGTGTGTGTGTGTGTGTGTGTGTGTGTGTGTGTGTGTGTGTGTGTGTGTGTGTGTGTGTGTGTGTGTGTGTGTGTGTGTGTGTGTGTGTGTGTGTGTGTGTGTGTGTGTGTGTGTGTGTGTGTGTGTGTGTGTGTGTGTGACCCCATGCCTAGGGGAAACTGAGGCACAACATGTGTGGATGGGACTCCCCTCTTCCCAGCTCCCAGAAACCACCAGCAACGGATATATGTGTGTGTGTGTGGGAGAGAAACAAGTCAAATAGGTTGCACCATATTATTAAGATGCATGTGTAGAGGTCATGCACTTTGTTTCAGCGACTTGGGGGTGAGTTGTGTGCGTGTGCGTGTGCGTGTGTGTGGGGGGGGGCGCACTGTGTGATTGATTGGAGAGGACCAGCAGTCACCTCAGTCAAGACCACAATCTGAGTCAAGTCTGTCTGTTACCCCGAGTGTGGTGAAAGAATATAGAGGGGGGTTCAAGGGTCAACGACAGACACAGTCATAGAGAGGGGGGAAAAGAACGGGATCGCATATATTCATATTTATTTTAGAAAACCCATGATGGAGCTCACCATGGAAACCAAAAATAAACGACCCTCCCTCCTAATTGTATGAGAAGAATTCAGGGAAAGTCTTGTTGATGACAGACAGGGAAGGGTTGGGTTGGGGGGGTCATTGATGGAAGGGAGACAAGAGGGCAGAGATGGGGGGGGGTCGGGGTTTGGAGGCAGACAAATTGAGCAGCAATTAAGGTAATCATCATTAGAGATTTTTGTGTTTCATCTGACTAAGGATGACAAAGCCTTGCTATTACCCAGCCTGCACCAGGTGAAATGGACACATTTGTCAGCCCACCAGGGGAAAGAAAAGGAAAGGGCAGTGAAAGATGAAAAAGAGGAGAGAAGAACGGAGGAGGAGGGAGAGGAGAAACACTGATTTGTCTGTCCCCGGTTAAAAGCATGCTCTCTCTGTCCCACTTTTCTTCCCTCCGCTGTCTTTGTCTGGGAAACCAAAAAAGGTTAGTGCACAATGGAGGTATGATCAGAACCTGATGTGTAGTTACTGTATAATCATCCATGTCTGTCTCTAGCCGTGAATGGAGATCATGACAGACACAACGATGATGACTCACTCGCCACACAGTTAAATCCTCAGTGTTCATCTATCTAGCTCCATTTGGTTACATTTGTACACTTTCAGAGATACAAAGGGATGAATGAACACTGAGGATTTTACTGTGTAGCCTACTGACAGAAACCGAAAACAAAGAGAGGAATGTTTTGAAAAGAAGAACATTTTCGTTTTTCGTGACGCTGCTGCTCAGATGTTCAGAGTGGAACGGGAAGATAGGCCTTAATGAGCCTGAAGCCCATCAGCCATGCTGCGTTGTGATGTTGCCACGGCAACATCCAGCCAGGTAAATTGTCCAAATCGGTTACCAGCGCACGGATGACGAGCGTAATGTAGGTGTAATGCAAAGAAGGCACAAAGGCAACATGTGGTGTTGAGGTAAAAAAAATGTAACCCCTGTTAATAAATACCTATTTTGCCCCCTGTCCGTCCGTGAGCATGCGCGTGTGTGTCCGACTGTCCGTGGGTGTGTGTCCGTCCGTCTGTGAGCAGCTAATATCCTGCACCGTTGGTCCGATCGACGTGAAACTGGATGTCAGAGCAGAACAGATTTTGTCCAAACATCACGCAAATCGGTACACAGTATCTCTATGTCATGTGGACAAGACGAATCTGTCCGATTTTTCATATACCAAACCTGGTTGGCTAGGATTGGCTCCCAAAGTTTTCAGGAGTGGTTCAATGCCTCAAATCATGAACGCAGCGTCCGATTGCCGTGAAAGGCCGAGGAAGAAATGCCACCCGTTTCAAATTGGCCTATTATAGTGCCACCAGGAGGCCACAATAACCTATCTAACCTGGCGGAGACCTGTGCTCTGAGGACCACTTTTTTTTTTATGTTTTATGTTGTGCTTCTCCTGATCAGGGCTCCCTCGTAAAATAGATTTCTGATCTCAATGAGATTTCACCTGTATAAATAAAGGTTAAATTAAAAATAAGAAGCTGGAGAAAAAGCAAAGATTCAACACACACATAATGTACAGCACAATACATTACACTTATGCACTGAAATACATGCACACAGTCAAGCACACAAAACCTTGTTTATACTAATGAATCTTAATCTTGTTTGTTGCTTTTAAAGCCAGGCCTCAGCGTGATATTATATATACACAGCCTCTCAAAATAGCACCTCGCTTCCAGCTAATAGAGACACATACTCTATGTTACATTAAGTCCAGAGATGAGCACTGGCAAACCTGGCAACTATACACACAATGGGAGACTACGGGGGGCAAGCCCATTAGTCAAAGGGCTCACACACACACACACACACACACACACACACACACACACACACACACACACACACACACACACACACACACACACACACACACACACACACACACACACACACACACACACACACACACACACACACACACGATTAGTCACATACGCACAAATCTATGCATGCAAACATGTAGAGTAAGTGCAATGCAGTATTTACACTCTGCCTGAATACTAAGCCATTCTGTAAGCAGCCTGTTCTCATTGTTCTGCCATTTTGTGTCTATGACTGTGCTCTCCTAATTTATGTTGATTATAAAAGTATACAGACCTCCACCACCCCACAACCAGAGTCCAGAGTCTTTCATGCATAATATGTATACAGTATAAACCGCTGACTGACTATATCCCAGAAGGGTCTCACTAATTACCATAGGCTAACACACGTGCTAAAATGCCAACGAACCTCATGAGACCACCAACCAACATGCATGCTTTGTCAGCTGCACCACTGAAAATGGGAGTGCCAGTCTAGTGAATCCATTGGGCTGAGCTGTGCTGTGGTTTAACATTTCTGCAGTCCCGATCCTCGACAGCAGTGGTCAGGACTACGAGGTACACCATTAGAACGCCAAGTGACAACTGTTTACATACCAGTCAAATCGCACATGTTCAAATTAGACAACAATGTGTTGTGACAGTACTGTATATGTACTGCATAGGGAAACACTGTGGGCTAGAGTACAGTACAAGACATTTTATTAAAGTGTGCCTTATATCTGAGGCAAACTGTGAGGCGTGTAAGAAAGTATGTGATCTGTGTCGACTGCTTCTGGGTGTTTGGCCTTGATCAAAATAAATCAAACTCTACGATGCATAATGCAGCGTCACTACAGGTATATCTCATTTATTAACGCACTCACTTGATTAGTATTACACTCTCACTATGCATTAAAACAGTCCTTCTCATGCATAATTAATGAACCACTTGGCTCCAAGTACCAATTACGAAAGGGTACAATAGCAGTGTCCAATTGAACACTGCTGCCATCTGCTCCACTGTTCAGTTGCCTAACCACTTCTCATGCTGTTCCTCTGTGTGTCTCTCTCTCTCTCTCTCTCTCTCTCTCTCTCTCTCTCTCTCTCTCTGAAATGAGAGTGAGTGGTAAGGAAAGAGATACTGTAGATAGATGGAGAGAGTGAGAGAGAGAGAGAGAGAGAGAGAGAGCGTGTGAGAGAGAGAGTGAGTGTGTGTGAGAGAGAGAGAGAGAGAGAGAGAGAGAGAGAGAGAGAGAGAAGGGTAAAGCAGTAGGCCCACATCCAGAACCAGGTCAGCTGTGTCTTTGTCAATCCAGCTCCATGAATAGGATATCCTTGAATGTCACAGTTACAGAGGAGAGGAGTGAAAAGACAGACAGACAGATAGATGGATGGAATACACTGTACACAGAAATATAGAGATACAGTATAGAAATGTTAACAATTACAGATAAAATACAAAAAGGCCAGAACAGACAGCACCACACAGGGTGGAGAAATGAACCCAGGCTCTCTAATGAAGAGGTAAACCAAAGCAAGATGTACATATGGGGGGGGGGGGGGGGGGGGGCATAATAACATACTGTTATGTAGGGGACATAACAGTGTTCCACAGCAGAAGAAGAAAAGGGGGAGTGTGAAATGTTGGAAATAAAAGAGTCAGGTCTTTTGGGATAGATTAGTGTGTAGTTTGAGGAGGGCTGTTGGAATGTGTTGGACAGTAAATCACTTCCTGTGAAGCAAACTGAGAGCATAAGGAGAACAGGAGGAGGAGGGATACGGGGTACGGAGGGGGATAAGAGGAGAGGGCGAGCAAATCAAAAGCATCTTTCGATTATTGCACAGTGCCAAACGTGCAGTGATGTGTTGTAATTCAGTACGGAGCGGCGTTCCATCTATAATTTTAGACATTAGGCCGGTGGACGAGATGACAGGAGATGATGATGAGCGGCACTAGAAGTCAGACGATTAGCCCGCTATCGTCTCAGTCAGACAGTGCTCCTCTTCCTCCGCCCGTCCATCAGCCGAATCCAGCCAGCCCCCGGTCGTTAACGCGGCTAATCCCACCAACAGTCCTGACAGAAAAGTGTTTCAATCACCGGAGAAACCCAGAGATTAACCCGCGGAATGTCAAAGTCGTGAACATAGTCTATTTTTTAAGCAAACGTGAACTGACCTGACGTGCTTGAACCCCAAGCTGAGGCCAACCACAGTAAACAGACTGGTCTGATGGTTCCAAGTAGACTAAGCAGAAACTGTGTAAAACTGCACTTCTGTGAAGGCTCCAGTGTTTAGAGCACTACACTCAAAGCAGGTGTGAAATAATACAAATTACACGGATGAAGATACCCCAGGATGGTTTTTCATGAAGATGAATTCCTACAGAATATAGATGGTGCTGCCAACCTAGTACATTTCTGGGGGTGGGTGGGTGTGTGTGTATGGGTAGGGAGTGTAAGGGAGTCTTGGAAAGCCTCACAGCCCTGTTTAAACAGAAACAGATCAGACTGTAATAGAAGCTGGCCGTTTCTTCCGAAACAAATGAACAAAATGAAAATAGCCTAACGTCTTTTTCCATTCATCTTTTAAATTCAAATGTTGATGGAGAATTTTTCACACTTTGCTGTGGTGACCTCAGGCTACAGTATACTGTACCTTCTGCTGTCTACGTGTCAGTGTGTGCTGCATTATGTACACATATGTGCATGTGTGTGTGTGTGTGTGTGTGTGTGTGTGTGTGTGTGTGTGTGTGTGTGTGTGTGTGTGTGTGTGTGTGTGTGTGTGTGTGTGTGTGTGTTCATGCATACGTGCATACAGTACGTGCATGTGCGTGTGTCTGGCACTGAAGATAGAGCGGATCATTATCTGTTCTAATGTGTGTCCTAAACCTATTGTCTGGGCTAGATCATCATTCACTGTGATAGCTCTCTATAGGTGCAGCCCGTGAGCCTTCATCATAAACAGATTAATAAAAATGATTTTCTACCCTCTCCGTGCATGGCCTGGAAGGCATTACAACAGGCAGACAGATCCCAGACAATCTCCAGGAGCGGGATTAGAGCATTACCCGGACAAATTAGCAGCCTCCGTGCCTCTACGGCAATATAAACTCTCTCTCTCTCTCTCCAATGGCTTAGTAAACAAACGTCCCATGTGTTCCTCTACCTGCCTTATTCTGCCTTTGAGGCCACCCGGGATTCTGAGCATACAAATCAATCTTTGAAGGAGCATGCATGACCACCAAAAACCCCCTCCCCTGCCCCACACTCCCTACACACTCATTAGCTGAACCTGACGGAGTCAAGGTCGCATTCACCTATTTCATGTGATGGAAAAACAAACAGGCTTGAGTCAGGGGGTTGTTAAATGAAAAAGGGGTGAGAAAATAAACTACAACGAAAGACATTACGCGGAATGTCAGAGCAGTGGCTCATTTGCAGGCTTGACGCAGCTAGATGCTCACCACACAGCCCTGCTTGATTTATCAATGAAGCTCACTTTCAAGGAGGTGACATTGACGAATTCTAAGCTCAGGGCCGTTCTGTTTTTTTCCCACACATTTTTTTCACAATAATAAAAGACTGCGTGAGTAATGAGAGGTTGCGTTACAGTGGATATCAAAGAACATAGCTAATGCCTTATCGCGGGACCTGAACATGAGTGGATTCCTGGCGCCAGAGGAACAGGAGGTATGTTTCAGTCCTGGTCCAGGAAGTAGTGGGGAAGGGCTGGGTGGCTCTGGATTACAATCTCAGCACCGATGCACTATCAATCAAGGCATGGGGCAGAGGGCTGGCAGAAGAGGGCAGAGGCCTCGGCCCAAATATCAACAGGGTCCACGGGGGAGGGTAAGAAATCCAACCACCCCTCCCTACCCAAAAAGCCCTCATTGAATCCCTCATTGAAGACTGATCACCTTGATGAAAATAATTCCCACTATGCCATCAGAGAGTGAGGGAGAGGAGCTGCTGTCTCTAAATAAAGCTTGACCACTTGTCCCGCTCTCTCTCTCACACTCACTCTCTCACTCACTCATGGGCTCAGATCATTATTCAGATGCTGACCTGTTGGGCTAATGGTGTCACCACCCACAGTGGGTGGTTATTGTAAGTCTGACCTGCTGGTAAATGTAAGCACCCGTGTCAGCATTCTCGCTCCCAGATTCATGTTGCCCAGGAGAGACATGGGGACTGTGATCATGGGGTACAGTTCATGGCAGGATGGTCAAGCAATTTAAAACAAAGGGGAGGATGATAGGGTTAGAGTGAGTGTGATGGGAGGGATTGCTCATGGTGTTGACAAAAGCTGGTGGACTCATCATCATTTGATCTCTTTAAGATAAGGCTGCAGACCCGCCCGATCCCTGAGTGTACTGTAGTTGAAAGATATGTTGGAGCCACTTCATTTTCTATTAACATGGCCCAGAGTTTTGAAAAGTCTGGAGCTGATTTCTTTGCCGTGGGGTAAAATCAATCCTGTTCAGAGTCACCATCAGCATCATAAGCACCTAATGAGTCTCAGAGCATCAGACAAATGGTCACTGGCCTGCATTTCAACACACGCAGGCACGCACGCACGCACGCACACGCTCGCGCGCACGCACGCACGCACGCACGCACGCACGCACGCACGCACGCACGCACGCACACACACACACACACACACACACACACACACACACACACACACACACACACACACACACACACACACACACACACACACACACACACACACACACACACACGCACACACGCACACACGCGTATGTATACTACACAATACACATACACGTGCATGTGCATACACACACACACACATCTAAGCACGCCAGAGAGACAGAGCTCTGTTTCTCCTCAAACTCAGTTTTTTTTCCCTCCTTAATCAAAGCTGGCCATAAACAGAAGCTAAGTGACGGAAAGGTGAGTGCATGGAAACTATCTCGGGAATGAGATGCCACGTTGTGTGTGTGTGTGTGTGTGTGTGTGTGTGTGGGGGGGGCAGCAGAGCTGTTTCATATCCTATCAGGACTGCAGCTGGGGTAATCCACCTGTAATCGGGTGGTAATCCAGTGCTGAGAGCCGTCATGAGGGTATCTCACTGTGATCTGGATGTGGTTGTCATGCATGACTTTATCCACCGAGCCACTTTCATGCCTGACACACAGTGGAATGCATACCAGACCACTGTTCCCACCATGAGAGGGCTGATCCGGTGGTCTTTTAACACGGATTTCTTCCCTCCATTCGTAAGAAAAACGGAGGGGGTACATCTTCTTAACCACTTAAGCCCTATATACGTCTTTGTGCAACAAATAGCTAAAATGGCTGATCTACAAGCTCACAACTGATCTACAAGCTCACATTTTATGCTATTCATGAATTAAAATTCATGAATAGCATGAATCATTTTTTGTTAAATTGTTCAAAAGTCTGTGGGCATGCCTTCCGACGGGCATTGCACTAGTCTATCCTTCCGTAAATTACACAATGTTCTACATGTGAGCGAGTAGGTGACTGACTGACTGATTGACTGACTGACTGTGTGTTGCTAAGAGTGTGGTGCCCGGTGTGAAGTTGGTCGGGTCAGCGATTATCCAACAAATATGGATAAATACGCAAATCTCCATATATGGTCGAATCAGCGGTTAACGTATGGGCACGAGTACAATGGGTAGACCTGGTAATGCATATCCGGACGTTTACGGACATTAGACTATTCGACTTCAAACTTGCCAAAGACCCAAGAGACCACAGTGCCATGTGGGAAGTCAGTCAGATCAGCGGTTTTCCAGAAATCCTATCGGGCAGGCGGACCACGGCCACATCACTCTGATATAACCATAAACAAACCACGGCTATATATGGGCATAAAAGCAGCAAGAACTGACAGATAAAGAGATCTCCATATATGGGCATAAAAGGGACACAGGTACACAGATAGATACAGATATCTCCATATATGGGCACAAAAGGGACACAGACAGGTACAACAGGTACTCTGACAAAGCAGGTACCCCCGACACTATGACGCAGACACATTGGTTTGGATCGGTGGTGTGACGTAGGTGAGAAGGCCGCATAGCGGTCGGAACTCTAGATGTGAGGGCCCGTAGTGGCCCGAACCTATATAAATCCACAAATCTCTATCTGTCTGTCTGTGTCCGTTTTATGCCCATATGGAGATCTCTGTCAGTCTGTCTATGTCCCTTTTATGCCCATATAGGTCCCTGATGTCATCAATATAACAACATAATACTGACGTCATAGCCTCCAAGTAGTATGATTATGGGTACAGCACTCTCTGACAACAGGTACAAGAGGTACTCCGACATGGTAGTTCATTGGGTACAACCAAGCCCCCAGAACCGAGAGAGAGAGCAGAGAAGCGCATTGGGCATGCTGGACAATCATAGGCACTGCAACCACATGAACGAGCGAAAACGGTTTCGACCAATTGGCTCGACGACTCACGAGCTTGCGCACAGGGTTGCGCACGGGGGTGATGCAAAACGTGCCACATAGACATAGGCCCCAAATAGGCCCCGCCCGTCACATTTCCCAACCCGGAAGAAGGGGTGAAAAGGGAGTATGCACTGCGCAACTCCATACAAGTGGATGGGCTGGGATTTCCAGT
>NC_139948.1:30488780-30671280 GCF_963454915.1 Gymnoscopelus microlampas | reverse complement strand
ACATGCAATCAATGCATCAATCAGTAATGGTCCGGTGTGTGCTGCTGACAGACAGGGAACTTTTGTTCCGGCCCAGAACTTTTAATCACATTATGTTTTTACATTTTTAACCTTACATGAAATCAATTATGACCCAAAACATTTATTTATATCATGAAATTAGGAATTATACTTTATGAACTTAATGACCATTCATTTTCTATATTTTAGCAATTTTAGTATTTTTATAGTTTGTATTTTAATAACAGCACTTACACTCCCACCAAATCACTCGTTATTACAAACGTGGGATTTTCTTGCAACCAAAATTATGAAAACAAATTACGAACTTGATTGGGTGTGACCTTCAGTATGATTACGTGTTTTAAGTGTGTATGTATGTGACCAAGTTGGCCTTGTGTGTGGTGTGCCTTATTCTAAGTGTGGTGTCGCTGACCAGTGGCTTCATCTTTTGCACCATGCCATCTGCACTAGGGTATTCATTTTTCCATCTTGGCCAGAATTCACTGGCTAGGAAGTGCACTCTTCTCCACCTCTTGTTCAGATGGAGGTCTTCTTTGTGGAACTGTGCTCTGGACCAGTTAGAAGACTTTGTGAAGTGGTTCCTCACTGAATTCACTTCCTTTGTCTTGACTTTGTTGTCATGAACTTTACAAAGCTCAGCGGTCGTTTCTAGTTCTCCCACCATTTTCTTTCCATGTGGAAGATTCTGCTGTCCAGAACAGTGAGGCCTCTTCAGCTGGTTAGACTCCTTTGACTGAACTGTGTATTGTTTATTGTCTGTCGATTTGATCCTTTTAACTTGAACTTTGCACACTTTGTGCACTTCTGTCTTTAACTCAACCGATGGCTGCACAGCAGGTGTCACTTGTTGCATTATGATGCTGTGACTGGTTCCCACTACATCACTGCAGTCGTCCACCGGATGTGAGCAGCCGACGATGCTCCAGCCGAGATCTGTCCGCTGTGCATATGGATGACCATCTTCACCTGACAGGATCTCTCTTGGTAGGAGGGCTTGTTGACAGTTGTAGCCGATCAGTAGGCCTATTTTGCAGTCCAACAGTGGTGGAATCTTCTCCGCCAATTGTTCCAGATGAGGCCACCTTAGAGCAGTTTCCGAAGTTGGAATGTGCGACCTGTCTGCTGGAATTAACTCTTGTGAGTAAACTGGCGTCAATGGAATTCTTTTTTCCAAGTTGTAACCTCTCACTTGTAGATTGGTCAACTTCTGACAGTGTTTGACTGTTGTCCTTGTAGATATTGTGGATAGTCGCATTTTGACATTCTCTTTGTTTGCGTTTAAATCTTGCGCCACTTCATCAAGGATGAACGTCGTATCGCTCTGCGTGTCCAAGAGCGCGTAGACAAGAACTTCTTGATCTGGCTGTTTCATGGATGAGACCCAGACTGGTATGATTGAGGACACGTGGGTATTTAGACCTTCTTGTATGACTCTATTGGCAGTTGCATGTACAATTATCTCTGTGGTGTCTGCCTCATCATTTGAGTTGGCTCCTCTTGGAGGTCTGGACCTTTGTCGTTCATTGAACTTGTCATCATGCAAACATGTCGGGTGGCTCCTCTGACATTTTTCACATGTGCTCTTGTCGTCACACACATTTGAGCGATGACCAGTCTTCAAACATCCAAAGCAAAGCTTCTCTGCTTGCACAAACTTAACACGATCTTGAACTGTCTTTTCTTGGAACTTTCTGCACTTTGCAAGGTCATGTCCTGGTGTTTTGCAGAGCATGCATGACAGGGTATCACTCCGTGTTGTGTTTGTGGCCAGTGTCTTTGCTTGAATGGGTTGGCTTCGTGGTTGTCTTGGTTTCTCACCTTCAGTATTCCTGAGTGCTTGCATTGAGCATACAGGATCACAAGCAAGGTCTGCTTCTTCTGCTAGGAAGTCTACGAATTCTTTGAATGGTGGATAGTACTCAGCGTTTACTTGTCTGTATTTCATGGCTCTGCGGTTCCATCTGGATGCCAACCAGTCTGGTAATTTCCGCAGAAGGTTTTGATTCTCATTAAAGTGATTGAGGATTTCCAATGTCTTAATGTGGGGCATTGCGGCTTGGCAGCCCTTGAGGAAGTCGGACAAGTCTCTTAGCTCCTGACCATCTTTAACACTTATTTTTGGCCAAGCATGCAGCTTGTCTGTGAAGGACTTCCCAATCAGGAATAGGTTTCCAAACCGTTCTTCTAACAGCTGCCAGGCTGTGTCATATGCTTCTTCTGTACCTAGTAGGAAGAAACCTTCAACTGCTTTCTTCGCAGCACCACCTAGGTACTTTCTCAGGTAATACAGTTTTTCGTTCTTTGGAATGTTTTTCTTGTCGATTAATGTCTTGAAAGACAGTTGCCAGTCTTTGTATCTCAAAGGATCTCCGGTGAATACCGCAGGCTCTGGCGTTGGAAGACGATTGGCACTTATAGCTTCTGCTAGCACTTTGACAAAATCAAGAGTGTTCTGCTCTTGGGGCAGGGGCGTTGCGCTTGTTGCAGCTTGAGGTAGACTTTGGGGACTAGGGGCTTGACTTGTGACTTGTTGATATTGGGGAATGAATGAGGGGCTTGAGACATGGGGAGCTTGTATTGTAACTGGTATGGATTGAGGAATGAATGAGGGGCTAGAGAGGTGGGGAGCTTGCGTCGTAACTGTTAGGGATTGTGGAATGAATAAGGGACTTGAGGCGTGTATGGCTTGTGCTGTAAATGGCAGAGATTGGGGAATGAATGGAGGGTTTGAAACATTGAGGGTGTGTGTTGGGACTGGCAGAGGTTGGTAAGTGGATGGGAGGTTTGGGGCATTGAGAGGGTTTCCTTCGGTTAGGTCATAGACTCTTACTCGAGCTTGTGCAGCATTCAACTTCTTCATTTCTTCTAGGCGTTCAATCTTTCGTTGCCTTTCTTTTATCACTTGTTCTCTGGCCAGTGTCTCGGCCTCCATTGTTTGTTGTCTGGCTAGCTTCTCAGCTTCAAATTGCGCCAGTCGATCCATTTCTTCAGCTTGTAGCAATAGAAGTTCTCTTGTTTCCCTCTCTTGTTCTTCCAACACTGCCAGAACTTCTTGGGATGCAGCGGCTTCAGCTGCAGCCTCATTTCTTTTGACTGTGTTGCTTGAGCCAGTAGAAGTACAATTTGACTTATGAGACGGTGGCTTTGACCAGGAACCTGTTGAGTCTAGGATTGAACCAGTATCAGGCCATGGATCTTCCTCTTCTTCTGAAGTATGCCCTTGAAGTTTCTTTGTTGCCTTCATAACAATGAATTCTGAAAGAGACACACAGGTGTCTACCTTGCGCCGTATATCTGGTTCAGGGGTTTGCAGTCGACGTAATTCTTCATAAATGGACATTACCTCAGAACGGGTGATCTTCATGTTATGAATCAGTACCTTTAATTCTCCTTCGGAGGCCTCAACAGACAAGGTTTCCTTGCTTATTCTTGCATGATACCTCCACTTTTCGAAAATCATTCTGTACCGATGTTGTACACCCTTTAGCAATTCTTCTTCAAGTTCTCTTCCCTTTTCTGTCAGGGTTCGATTTCTTTCACTTCTTCGTAGTGTCTCCACTTGTTCTGATTCAGTGGCTGTAGCATCAGATAGAGTAGATGCATTGACATGTTCTGTAACCTGGGGTTGCAGAGATGGATTGGCGTTTTCCTGGGCGGTTTCGGTGCTTGGGTCAGACATTTTGAATGAATTTGAATGGCATAGAATGTGTATAGATAGAGCTTAAATTGTCTTCTTAGTAGTGCGTGTAAACTGTGTGTAAATATGACTGTATGTATCCTGTGTGCACTGTGTAGAGTACTGTATGTGGGAAACTTAGGTAGCCTTTAAAGTTAACTTCAATTTAGAACCAAAATAAGAAATAACCTTGGCAAAAATGCAAGAATTAACCTTAAATATAGATACAATATGCTTAGAAATACCTTAAATCACTTATTCTAAAAATAAGGAAATATTTTTTACAACAGTGGAGTTGTCCTTTAACCTTGGTTACTTTCATGAAAACAAAAAATAAACAAAAAACAAAACACTTTAGTTCTCCTTTAACCTTGTTATTTTAGGTGTAAAACCAAGTGAGTTGTCTTTTAAACCTTTGTGAAAACAACAATGAATTATCCTTTAACTTCTCATCATGAAATACAAAATGACTTATACTTTAAACCTTTTAGCTTGGTAAAACACAATATTACAATCTTAACTTAAATGTACTCTTTTTTTCTTTTTCCTTTTCTTATTCCTAAACTAAACTCTGTTCACTTGCTTATGTGACTTTCTTCTTTCTTCTTATTAACCTTATAAATGTAACAACTGAAAATACCAGCACATAGAATTATCCCCAAACGTGTAGGCTGAGCTCAATAAGCAGGGTAAATAGATCTGAGTCCTTCTGTTGCAATGTCCAAGTTTAACCGCTTCTCAGACCACCTTAACTTGAGGATTGTGGTAGAGAACTTCTTGGCTATAGCTTGAAACGTTGCGCCTTTAACACAGTCTATCACCGTTGCTTGCAGTGGCCATGCCAACACCTACTTTGTGGGCTTGCTTCTCTTAATGCTGGACGTTAGTTGCGTCGCACCCGCGGTGGTCGCGTCGTCATCCGCGGTGGTCTCGTCGTCTCGCCTACCCGTGCTGTGATGAGCAGTCGAGTTCTCACTGTAGCTCCTCTCACAACATTGAAGACACAGGTCGGGTTCTTTATGAACGGGCATTTATTGCTTCAGGCATTCTCCTCATCCCTTAGTCATGCCGTGAGAACTACATGTTCACACAAAAATAATAAACAATCAATACATTGCACGGTAAATAACAACATACATAATACAAGACATGTAGAAATGCGCAACGCGCACGTTAAGAGTGTCCATCAAACAGGCAACATCAAAGCTAAATCAAAACAATAGAATACCTCGTTGGCCGCTTGTTGTGGAAAAGAGATTCTTCGTTGTTGGGTTGCTTAATGTCCTTAGAATGTCTTTTGACCGTCTGTATATGGTTTCAGACGTCTTTAGTAACTTTAGCAGCGCGATATCACATAAACTGCAACTTTACAGAGCTTTAGTCGACCAGGTTTGTTTGCACCACCTGTCAGTAATGACATGCAATCAATGCATCAATCAGTAATGGTCCGGTGTGTGCTGCTGACAGACAGGGAACTTTTGTTCCGGCCCAGAACTTTTAATCACATTATGTTTTTACATTTTTAACCTTACATGAAATCAATTATGACCCAAAACATTTATTTATATCATGAAATTAGGAATTATACTTTATGAACTTAATGACCATTCATTTTCTATATTTTAGCAATTTTAGTATTTTTATAGTTTGTATTTTAATAACAGCACTTACACCTGCTGTACTGTATATTGTCGGTGTTACCAGTGAAAACGTGTTTGTATGTGTTGTGCCTCCAAGGCTGTCTGGTCTCCATGAGCCACTAATCCAATTGTCGGTGTTACCAGTGAAAACGTGTTTGTATGTGTTGTGCCTCCAAGGCTGTCTGGTCTCCATGAGCCACTAATCCAATCATTGCTCTTCTCAAAGACGTGTTCCACGTTTGACCCCAGGGTTTCACAGGGTCACGGTTGCTTCCTACTTGGACCAATAGGGACAATTCATCGGGGTTGACAGGCTGCTGCAGCAGCTCTCGGGTTACGCTGGCTGGGTCTGGGAGCCATGCTGTGGGGGTTGGTTGAGAAGGTGTCCATATGTGGTGTGGTAGCAGGGTGGGGTAACTTCTGACTGAATCACACAGCCAGAGTCTCAGCCCAACCCACTTCAAAGAGTCACTGTCCTCCTCGTCCCTGAGGGCACCCTGCTGTCCCCCTGCCCGTCCTCACAAAGGCAAGTGACGCAGGGCACTCAAAGACCTTGAAGTTGGACACCTCCACAGTAGTCCCTCAGTCCCGCTTGGGTGACCTTCCCTCCACCTCTGGTGATCAGAGCATCCCAGCTGATCGGTGGCTCCGCTTTCATCTGCCTGTACCAATGTAACCTGACATCGTCACATCAGGACTAAAGCATCCGATACGGTGTCCTATATGGACCATATGGAACGGACCGTTGTGACCACAGCCTCTTAAAAGGACACTGTTTAAGTATATATAAGAAGAGCCATATTGGAGGCTTGTCCTTTCTCAAGCTTCGGGACAAAAGAGAATGGCTGGAACAAAGTCTCACCTGTTCTCTGGGTTTTATCATTATACATGCCAGAGGCTCTGGTAGAGGCCCGCTGACTGATGATACTCCAAGGGGAGTCAAAGTGACATAAATACAAAAGAAATGAATTCAAGGCACTCTTCAAAAAGTTAAAAAGCTTTAATATGAAAGGCTAGTTCATAGTGGAACAAAGATAATTGCAAACAGCCCTGAAGAAGGCTGCATAGGCCAAAACATTGTGTGTGTTTTTTTAATTGTTCCACCATGAACTAGCCTTTCATATTTGAGCTAGGGTTTTTCCCTGCTGTTTTTTTTTTTTTAAAGAGTACCTTGGATCTGTTTCTTTTGTGATACTTTCACCCTAGACCAACCACCTACCTTGTTGCGATAATGCCAGAATCTTTAATCTCATTTTTCACTGATATCCTGAGCAGTCCAATCCCATCTAATCCTAAGAGTAGCAGCAAAGCATGACCTTGTGACATGGTTTGTCTATGGCTTCACTAATAGAGATGACCATTACTCATGCTGATTAGGAAAGGTTTGTAGAGTTCCTAAGGAAGGGCTTCCGACAAAAAATACAAAGGTATATTAGGTTTGACCCCCCCAAGGGACACCACTGTGAAACATGGTTTCAGTAACCGTTCAGGAAACATTTGTGAACGGACCAACTGTCTTGTTTAAGGTCAAAGGTTATATACAACGCCAGATTGGTTTAAGCCGTGTCACTCGATCGACGCGAGTAAGGGAGTTTGAATGAAACCCCAGTACGGCCTCAGTGGGAAACCCTAAGCTATCTCTCTGGGCTCCACAGGATGTTTATTTATAGTATTAGAGTGAGGTTAAACGGCATATGCTGAGGAAAGGTGTTATAAGCGAAAGCCCCTCGTGTAAAGACTGAGTCACTGTTCCCCCCCCAGGGTGTCAAACCCCAAATAAACAGCAATGTGGCGCTGAGACGTTAACTCTCTTAGACATTTAACTCATGAATTCTGAATGGGTCACAAGAAGGGACACACTACTGATCGGAAGCACATGGCTTGATAGAGTGTTTTCTTACCTAACAGAAGAACTGTACATGACGAATTTATTTAGTTGAGCATGTATGGGTATTCTTTTTCTTTGGGTTAATCCCTTTAACCCTGACATCCCTATTTTGGGCAGGTTATCATAGGTGAACGTGTGTGTGTGTGTGTGTGTGTGTGTGTGTGTGTGTGTGTGTGTGTGTGTGTGTGTGTGTGTGTGTGTGTGTGTGTGTGTGTGTGTGTGTGTGTGTGTGTGTGTGTGCGTGCGTGTGCGTGTGCGTGCGTGTGTCTGGCCGAGGGCAATTCGATCGGACCAACGGTCTCCGAGAACCCAAAAAACGCAAATATCTTAGTCGATATGCACCATTTACCAATATATGTCCCTTATTAGCCTAACTGATTCGCCAAGCTTCGCTTCGTTTGTGCTGCAATGCCAGTATAAGTGCCAGCATGTGCAATGGAACAGAACGTACGAGAGATGTGGTCATAGTGAAGGGGTACAACGAGTACATCAGATAACACTGCACAATAGGTGGGGTGTGCATTCCCGACTTGCATCGTTCCCGACTTGCATGGGCTGAGTAGGCCAGCACCGGTCTAGGACCTTTAATTTTATAAATCAAGTCAATGGGGCTGTGCTCAAACCTTGCCCAAATGTGGAGTCATACATCAGACGTCATACAGTAGATGACGGATGTTATGTCACAACCTACTGTACTTTACATGAAGTCTGAGATCCACACTGGAGACACTCTGTTTCTATGAGGATCCTAAGATCCACATAATGTTCTAGTTGAATGGGGCTTACATGCATGTGGTTAAAACTACTGTCCTTTAATCTTGTGTTTTCGGTGGTCTCTTTCTCTCCCTCCCTTATCCTCTCACTACACTTCAAAGCATTAACCACTGTGTAGCTATAGCTATTGCCTTTATTATACTCTTCATATTGTACCATAGTCTTTCATATTGTACCATGATTGCGTTGTAACATAGCTACTATACAGTGGTGATTTCCAATTGGAGAGAGACCAAAGTAATGATTTAAGTAATAAAAGAAGAATGATGCCCTACATACAAGACAAAATCCGTGCAGAAAATAGAGAAAGGGGGACAGCGAACAGTGAGTCTCATTCTGGGTCTGGAAGTAATCCACTCCTCTCCCAAAAAAGAAGAAAAGAAGAAAAGAGAAAAGGAGAAAAAAAAGCTGTCAAGTCGCAAATTACTTTCCTTTCCCCTGCTGTGACTCAATTAACCCTCTGTGGTACTTATCCAACATAAACTTTTCCATCACATTCCAGGCAGAGATATGACCCTGGAGAACAAGGAGGATGGACACACAACATGGGAACATAGATCTGAAAAATATTCGTAGAGGAACCGCAGAGAGAAAATAAACACAGGAGCTCAAACACAATGGCTACATAAACACATTAATAGAGAATAAATAAACAATAAGAGTGATAGTACACCGCAACAATTCTTAGCGTTCATTTAACTCAGAGCGTATAAATGGACACAAATGGACCATTATGGGTAAATTTGTACACTATCAAGAGTTAAATTAACCCTGAGGATTTTACGGTGTATATGGATGAATTGGTGGGAAATAATCTGAGGGGATAACTGGGGACCTCCCCACTTTCCCAACTCTGTTGGAGAGGAAATGAAACGAAAACTAAAGAGGGCTCTATTGTGGATTAATGGAGTCTGCGTCTAGTATGGACATTCCCAAAGCTTGAGGTTTGAATCTCCTCCATCCATTCCGCCATCTCATTTAGCCCTCTTTCATCCCTAAATCCGCACTTAAGGTCCTTACACACCGGGGCGATTTATTTTACACACCGGGACGAAAAAGCGAAGCGAAAAAGCGTATTTTAATTATTCGGAACGAGTCCGAATTTTGCGTATATTCGATATATTCGCCGGTGTGTAACGACCTTAAGACCTCCCTTCATCCCCCAATCCCCCATCTTTCCAGTCCCAGGCTGCCAGCCTCTGAGATACAGTTGCTCTCACCTGTGCTCTTATCACCGTCCTTTTCCTCTGCTCAACAAACGCATTGATCAGCAAAAGGGCATGATCTAATATATTTCTGGATCCCTTCACATCTAGGACTTTAATAATGTGAGTGGGCTAGAAGGAGACAGACAGACAGACAGACAGACAGACAGACAGACAGACAGACAGACAGACAGACAGACAGACAGACAGACAGACAGAGAATAAGAAAGACAGTGGTACAGAGAATGAAATAGATACAGGCCACTACATGACAAAATACGCAGAGATGTTCATCTGTATGGTTCTGTTGTTTTCACTATTTAGCCCCACCTCCTCTTGTCCCTGCTGTTCAACAACAACGCACTGTGTTTCTCCTCAACATTTTCCTATTACATAGAAATGATACTGTAGATTGAGTAAGACTTCTGTAACGGGATAGTTAGAGACTCTGGTGAGGAAAGCACTTAGCTGGAAGACTTGCCAGTCTCCTGAAGTCTGATAGTGTCCCAGACAGATGGAACGGGGCAAATATAAACCCCCTCCTTCTCTTTCAGCCGATGTACTTCTCTCAATAGGGGGGACATTATCCCAGTAAACAAGCACTGACTCAGAGATTTGTTCATGTAATGGCACCAGTCTCGTGATGCATGGCGATCTACAGTACAGTACAGTGGGGGACTCAATGCATTCACAGTCTCAGAGCTGTTGAGTGCCTCCATGCTTTTCCTTTGATTACAGCTCCCCCCAGTGTGTGTTGAGTGTAGTATTAGGGATATTTTATACTTCATTGTACAACAGTGTTGCTCACATCAAATAACTGGTTTCATACTGAGGAGTTGAACGTCATCAGAGGGAGCAACCTGATGTGTACTTTAGACCTTTACTGCTCGAATAGGGCCATTCATGTGGTGGACCCCATGCACACATGCAGTTCATAGTTGAAGCCAATCTATGGAATTTGGACTGACTTTGATTTACAATGTACTACAAACAGATGTCAAATTAAAGGAAAGAACACATCATCAAGTGTCTTAGTAAGATGTTGGGCCACTACGAGCTGACAGAACAGCTTCAAAGCACCTACAGTAGGCATCTGGTACTCTAGTTGAGGGATGGAACACCATTATGAGATAAGATATTCCTTCATTTGGTGTTTTGATGATGGTGGTGGAGAGCTCTGTCTAACATGTTGGTCCAAATTCTACCATAGGTGTTGACTTGGGTTGAGATGTGGTGACTGCGAAAGCCATAACATAAGATTCACATACAGTATTTTCATACTCAAACCATTCAGTGACACTCATGCCCTGTGGCAGGGCGTTGTTATTCTGGAAGAGACCACTCACATCAGGATATAAATGTTTCATCATAAGCAAGGCAGCAAGGCAAGTTAATTTGTGTAGCACATTTCAGCAACAAAGCAATTCAAAGTGCTTTACACAAAACAATAAGCATTGAGACATCAGGACAGAGCATTAAGGAAGAAGTTAAAATAAAAGAGAAAAACTAGAAAAGTGTGCTCCTCTGAGCACAAGTCTCCGGCAGGAGGTGTTGCCTTACCCAGGGCCTGCAAACTTTGGAAGGCAGTCATATTAGTAATTGGAATGGGCTCTGAAACATCTGACTAATACATCTTGATCACATGACCCCGGTAATGTGTACCGATTTGTGTGAGTATTGGACTAAATCTGAAGGAGTAGTAGCAAAAAAAATGTTTTGAAGAAAATGCAAAATGTTACAGATATGTCTTGATCAGATGACTACAGAGATAAGGTATACCAACTTGGGTGAGGTTTGGACAAAATCGGTAGGAGTAGTAGAAAAAAAGTGTGTTTTGCAAAGAAAACGCAAAATGGCGTTAATGTTGTCAGGTGGAAATGGCCGCCCGTGGCCTATTTTGGGGAGTTGTGTTATGATCCAACGAATCCAGGGCAAATTTTTATTTGATTGTATGACCTTCAATTCAAGAGTTATAGGCCTAAATGTGAATCGGCGATGCCATTTCCTCCTTGGCCTATAGTGGGAATGTGCGTGCAAAGATTCACGGCAATCGGAAGCTGTGTTCATGATTTGTGGCATTTTGTTCAAAGCGGGCCGCCCGCTCCCTCAAACTTTGGAATCAAATCTTAGCCAATCAGGGTGGAAAATAAAAAATCAGACAGATACATCTTGATCACATGACTAGAGAGATAATTTGCACCGGTTTGCGTGAGGTTTGTACAAAATCTGTAGGAGTAGGCCTAATATCAGAAAATGTGTTTAGCAAAAATCGGCCTCCTGGAGTCACTGATGGGGAAAATGCAGGGCAGAGGTTGCCTCCAGCCAGGGAGTGTGCGTGCAAAGTTTCATGCCGATCTGTCCAACGGTGCCAGAGATTAGACTCACAGACACACAGACAGACAGACAGACACACGGATGGACAGGGGCGAAAACATAGTGTTCGGCCTGGCGGAGACAATAAGAGAACATAATTACAGTGCAGAATAAATTATAAAATAAAGCTCATCAGTAAAAGGCAGCAGTAAAAGGAAAGCTTGCAGCGTGATATGATCTCTCAGTAAGGACTCGAGCAGCAGCGGTGTGAATCAACAGCACCTGTCTGATTGATTTTTAGGTAAAGAAACCTTCACAGTAATCGAGGGTACTGAAGATGAATGGATGGACGAGTTGACCATTCTGTACCATTTTCTTTGTGTATGCCTCACACATGCATGCATCGATATAGTGAGGGATGATTCATCTGAACAATATTATTTTTGTAGACCAGTGCCTATGGCTATGGTTTTTGCACCGCTGAACTCTCAAATGTGCGTTGGTCTTTATAATGAGGGGTTTATGCACTGTAACCTCACACCCCTCTATATGTAGTTGTCAAAGGACTGTTCTTGCAGACACATTGACATTCTCAGTCACCTGAGGAAGAAGCGCTATTCTGTTTTACTTTACACATCGCACTAATGCACAAGCATCACAGTCATCAAATGTGTGCTTTCAACCACAATTTCAACCCCTTTACTGATGTATTTCCTTTTGATTGAAATGCAGATCACTTTAGTCACCGTTCCTACTCACAAGCCAGTTGAGCAGTTGTCGTGAATGAAGCTCCTTTCATAGTCACTTAGAGATCTTTTTCTCTAGCTATCTTGATCCATTCAATTGGGCCTGCTCAGCATTTTTTATTCATGCTACAAATCATGATAGGATGTAAATTGCTTAATTGGTATCATGCAGAACACTTGTAGGGAACTGTGTTAATATCATTTTTCTATTGAATTATGTATTATTGTTTATTATGAGGTTGATATTATGGGTGCATTGAGTGATTTACATGAAGCACTATATGAGCACAGACAAGTATAACACACATCACCAAACTTGCGCAACTATCAAACACTAGAGGGCAGCAATACCTTGCTATGACACTTGCTGTCCGGTTGCCTCAACTCTCATCGGGCCTGTCTGCAGCAGCTCCTCATTCAAATTAAATTATACTGTGAAATAAGATTACGTGTCAAGCTATGCAATATGATCGAGCACAATTGTAAGAGTTTGGCAGTAGAGCCGAATAAAAAGGAAGCACGATGCATGCAAAGACGCGTTGTTTTATGCCTATTTGTTTTTGTCATACTGATGTGACTGGTTCGCGCAACAACATTAAAGTCGTTCCGAGGTGCGGAATGATGGGTGTCATAGCATTCACACTGACTGCTTATTTCAAGTGAGTAAAAAATAGCAGAGCCGCTAGTCTCAGCGCTCCCCTGGGAGTACACAGACTGAGTTACTGCCCTATAATTATGTGCAGAGAGAAAGCGCGTGTGTATGAATGAACGTGCTCCGTTTTAAAGGCGTTTTATTATGGTCGGTAGTGTCTTTAGATAGTGGATTGGGGAGCTGATCTCCCTTTATAGGTTGCCTTCTCTATACTCTCACAGAGCCCCCATGGTACACTGGGCAACTGATTTGTGTGGATTCAATTATACAGAGACGCGTTTAGAGTCTGAAATAACCAAATAAAAAACAAGACATCCTGGAATCTCCCGAGTCGGCGAGCTCAAAGCCATGTTTCATCATTAGTGTTTACAGCGATACAGAGGAGTGATTCTGTGTCTGTCTGTGTCTAACTGAGCAGTCTGTGGAGGATTAAAACGCAACACTCTTTAATATATCAGCCTTGTTTCATTGTTAACTCTCTTTTTTTCCAGAGGCAGTCTAGATCTCAATTCCCGCGACCTCTCACCGCTGACCTCTCACCTCTGATGTTGAGTCTTTCAACATTACGCACGTAGAGCCAATTAACCCTATGAACTCCGATCAATTTACACGAGCAGATCATAGGCTAACACTTCCATGCTTTATTACCAGGCACAGAAAAGACAAGATCTTAAAAGTTCAAAACATCTTGGTCAAAGTTAAATATCACTGACAGTCTGATCTGGGATATAAGGACATGTTCCAGATAGCCTATAAGGTCGTACAGTTGCATGCTACAGTGCGCCATGCATTCTTAGATCAGGGGTCTTCAACGTTATTCAGCCCAAGGACCCCCTAGCTGAGAGAGAGATGAAGCAGGGACCCCCACTTCATAGTGTATAAAACTGTGTTGCAGATTAAACTTTTTCATTCATATAGGATTCATGCTATGTGTATTTTAGATAGTTAACCTTAAACCTTTTAACCCCTCAATATTTAGTCAACTTGACCAAAAATTGTCTCTGTAGCCTAGGAGTCTGTGCCTTGACTTCAGCGCGCTGACTCTCTCCCCACCCGCACCCCGCCCCCCGCCCCCTTGCGCTTAAACTACATGCAAAAAGGCTGTTCGCGTTCCGGACCCCCTGTTGAAGACCCCTGCTCTACAGCCAATATGACTTTATATACATGTTTTTGGTGACTCATACACATTGAGCTACTCAATATCTTTAAACAAAGTAAGTTGGTAGCTATAGAGCGTCGCAGTTCCCGCCCACTTCCAGTTGCCGGAAGTAAATACTCAATGCATTTTTCCCATTGACTTTTCCGAAAATATTTATATAAATTCATTTAATCCAAGAATCAAGCTATCCAGGATGCTGGTGAATCATGACCATAAAACGTTTGATTCTGTGAAAAAACTTTTTTGAAAACGGCAAAACAAAGGGTATTTATTAAACATAGTATATCATATCATTAAATATAAAATTTAAAAAGATCACAGAAAAAAAGGTTTTATGGTCATGATTCACCAGCATCCTGGATGGCTTGATTCTAGGCTTAAATTCATTGATATAAATATTTTTGGAAAAGTCAATGGGAAAAATGCATTGAGTATTTACTTCCGGCACCCGGATTCTGTGCAACTGCGATGCTCTATAGCAAACTAACTTTATTTCATATTGATGTCCAGTATTGACTGTCTAAAAACATGTAAAGTAGAATAATTCGATATTTATCATATTTATCATAACCACATGATGACTGAATGCCCTGGTAGTTTTATGTACCCGCTCGTACTGCAAGTCCTATTTTACTCGCTAGATGGCGGAAGAGGCTTTGTTATATTATTAAGTCACCAGGATAATATGAGGACAAGGCAAGCACAGGCAGTGGTGTACAGTAACTAAGTACATCTACTCAAGTACTGAGGTATTTTTTACTTTACTGGAGTAGGCTATTTCCAATTTTCAATACTTTTACTTCTGCTCCACTACATCTCAGAGGCAAATATTGTACTTTTACTCCACTACAATTATTTGAAAACTTTAGTTAATAGTTACTTTGTAGATTTTGATTATTATTACAAAACATACATTAACCACTTCAGCCCTATATACATTTCGGCCATTTGAAAATAGCCGATCTACAAGCTCACAATGCGTCGCGATGCGACGCATTGTGAGCTTGTAGATCGGCTATTTTCAACATATTTTTTAATACATTTTGAACTTGTGAAATGGGACATTCTGCACAATGAGTAGCCTACTTTTGCTTTTGGTTCTTTAAGTACATTTTGATGCCAATACTTTTGTACTTTTACTCAAGTACATTGAATTTGGAACTTTTACATGTAACAGAGTATTTCTACATTGCAGTATTGATACTTTTTACTTAAATAAAACATGCAAGTACCACCACTGGTATTCACCAGCTCGTACTGCAAGTCCTATTTTACTCGCTAGATGGCGGAAGAGGTTTAGTTATGTTATTGAGTGTCCTCTACACAGTATATAGGCTACTTACTTACCTACTACTGTTAATGAATTTAACTATTATTGATTATGGATAGCAGTTAGTCCCTGTCCACATGTCCCATGGTGTGATTTGAATCTTCAGAAATATCATCTCTTTTCACTAATTGTACATAATGATAATAATAATATTAATAATAATAATAATAATAATAATAATAATAATAATAATAATAATAATAATAATAACTTTATTTATAAAGCACTTTTCAAAACATGAGTTACAAAGTGCTGAACAGCAGTTGGATCATAAAATATATAAGTAAGGTCAAATAAAACTTTTCAAAAAGCCTAGTAACATAGTTAACAAGTAAGTTAGTTCTGACAAGCAATAAAACACATCTAAGCAAACTAAAAGGAGACAAAAAGAACTTGGGTCTCGTTGCCACATTTCGTCGCATCGCGTCGCATCGCGACGCATTGTGAGCTTGTAGATCTGCTATTTTCAAATGGCCAAAATGTATATAGGGCTGAAGTGATTAATGTACGGTTTGCAATAATAATCAAAATATACAAAGTAACTAGTAGTAACTAAAGTTTTCAAGTAATCGTAGTGGAGTAAAAGTACAATATTTGCCTCTGAGATGTAGTGGAGTAGAAGTAAAAGTATTGGAAATTGGAAATACTCAAGTAAAGTACAAATACCTCAAAACTGTACTTAAGTGCAGTACTTGAGTAAATGTGCATAGTTACGTTACACCACTGTATGTGCGTCTACAGGGAGCATGAATGCATATTTATCTTTTTTTCTTTTCAATCCTTTACTGCACAGTGACAGTGGAGAGAGACAGGAAATGGCTGGATGGACGGATGGGGACGGACCATAGGGACGGACATGCAGCAAAGGGCCCTGGGCCGGGCCGGACCCGAACCCGAGCCTGTGTCAGCTGTGCAAGGAGGACCGCGCCTCAGTGGAACACACCGACCGACTCCACCAGGTGAGCCACCATTGCAGAGAGATCGCACGTCGAAAAAGGCTTGTTTTGACCACTGTAAAAACGATATGGAGATATGGACCCTTTTTCTCAAGATCCTATCCTAGATGTGGAATACCACAATGTAGAAATACTCTGTTAATAACCCATTGAGACCTGAAGCCGATTCTACAAGTCTCCTAAATCCCAACAGTTTTCTGAAAAACGTATGTTTCTATTTCAGTGGTGCTCAATCTTTTTCATGTCAAGGACCCCCCAAATTATATGTATTTGGCCGCGGACCCCCATCAAAATATTTTGTTCCAGGGACCCCCCAGAAGCAAAGATTTGAGTTAAAAATGTTCGCTTTAAAAATATATATATTCAAAGATTTGCACACATTTTCCCGAATTTTCAAAAATAGCAGATCTACAAGCGAGTGCCGCGCTATGAGCTTGTAGATCTGCTATTTTTGAATAGCCAAAAGTGCAAAATAATGCTTTTTAGCTCAAATCTAAAAATGACACAGTTCCAGGTCTTAAGGTCCTTACATACCGGCGAATATAGCGAATTTACGCAAAATTCGGACTCGTTCCGAATAATTAAAAGACGCTTTTTCGCTTCGCTTTTTCGCTCCATGTACGGAGCCATTGACTTTATAAGGTTTTTTTTTAAAAACGCATTATTCGCACGAAAAAATCGGTGTGTAACGACCTTTAATGGGTGAAAGTAAAAGTCCGGAATCCGAAATGTAAAGTAAAAGTACGAAAGTATTGGTATCAAAATGTACTTAAAGTACCAAAAGTGGAAAGTACTCATTGCGCAGCATGTCCCATTTCACAAGTTTTCAATTGTATGAAATGGATATAAACGTTTAGAAAATAGCAGATCGATATAGTAGATCGTTGAAAATTCAAAACGATTTTCCGATGCAGTTACTATATCGTTACACCTCTAGTGACAAGGTTCCTACTTAGAGACAGAATATCTTATTTTTGGGGCGCCCCCTATAAGTGAGTTTTGGACACTGACCAATCCTGCACCGTGATTGGCCAATAGTCTACAACGCAGTCTACACCCCTAACCCTTCCACAGTCCATGCAAATCTATACTTTTGCAAGTCAGCCAATCACATTACAGCTGGTGTCATCACCACTAGCTGTAATGTGATTGGCTGACTTTGCAAATTCAGGACTGTGATTGGCTAGCGAAACACATGACACATGTGCAGCCCTATGAATAGCAGTATGGACTTAAAAAAAAGTCATTTATCCTTCTTTTTTCTTTACGTGAGTCATGTTGTGATGACCACACACCGCCCACTTCACACTGGGTGTGATTTTTTTAAAATCTTTTTCAGTTTCATAAAACCTTTTTTTTTTTTATTATTTTATTATTATAATTATAATGGAAGTCAGTGGTGCTCTGATTGGGCTGAAACGAGGGTTGACATCTTTCACTTCCTGTTTACATGGAACTTGGATGAGACTGAAATGTTTCCCGTTTTTATATTTGAAATATTCAACTTTAATTCCATAATGGAAGTGAAAAAAAAACTTGTTTCAGCCCAAATATGGAGTCCTTACGTCATAGGTGACTGACATCACATATTGGTCACATGACGTCTGAGATTCACATGAGGCCACGCCCTCATTGGACCCCGTCTTATTTTATTTTGTATTTATGTGTTGCTGTTTGTTAGTCACATGGCTTCCAGTTCCCACCTGATGTTGTGTGGGAGTTCTGATTGGTCCAGATCGTACTGAATAACTGCTAGCTTGCATAACGTCTTGAGACTAGGACTTAAGTCTAACATGTACAGGTCAGCAGGTCTGTTTTCTCCTCCAGAGAGGATGATACGATCTCCCACAATGCAACAGCACATCAGACAAATCCCACACGGTCTTTTCCCTTTGGGCTCAACCTTCTTCCAGGAGAAGGTCTTTGGACTGAATTTCCACAGATCATTGAGGGTAGAATTATAACTATTTTCACCACCAAATATGTACAGCTCTCCATTGTAGGTAAAGGCTGAAGGACTCCGGCGTCTTTCTGGAAGAAGCTGCGCAGAAGGTGTGTTCAGCCAGCAGTTGGTCTCCGTGTCAAACACTCTGATGATGTTGTTAACGCTAAAGAAGTTGTTAAAGCATGCGACTCCGCCCCAAAATACAAACATCTTTGTCCCGATGATGGTGGCAGAGTGACAGTTTGAAACAGGAGGTGGAGTGCCTCTGGTGTTAATTAAAGCCCAGACCATTGTGGTGGTGTCCAACTTGTACGTGTCATTATAGTATACAGTCCTATTGTATCCTCCATGGATAAACACGACCTTCCCCAAGACACAGGCTGTGTGGTTACTCCTCTCTGGAACAGTTCCAGAAACGTTTGGCTTGAACCATCTGTGGGCGTCGACATCAAATGCATAAAGCACGTTGCCGTATGCCCTTGTGTCATAACCCCCCCAGATGTAGACAATATTCTCTATCAGCACAGCTATTCTGTAGAGATTGAATGGAACCTCAAGGTGACATTCTCCTGTTCCCGTTGTCACTGGGGTCAACTTCCTCCAGCATAAAGACACTGTGTTGAAGATGTGAACATCAATCCGATCCTTGTTGTCGTTCCTGACCCCTCCAAATGAGTAGACTTTGTCTCCCACGGCAACAACAGCGTGACACTTTAACTCTGGTCCTCTGCTCAGATGCAGCGTCCAGCAGAACATCTCTCACAAACAGCTCCTCAGGGAGACGACTCCTCAAATCCTTCTGTGTAAATGAATGGCATCCTATCGAGTGCACAAGCACTTATATTGGTTCACTGATGCAAACATCACATACATTTTGGCCAATCAAAGAAGCCGTTGGCTGTTGAAGTCCCTAATATGGCAAATTGCTCTGAGTGACGTCATGAAGATGACATCATCAACGTAGCATCAGAAACCTACATTGAAACCAAACATATTTTGAGATGGGGGGTCGCCGGCCAAATACACATCATTTTGGGGGACCTTGACATGAAAAGGTTTGAGAACCACTGATATAGAAACATATACGTTTTTTCAGAATACTGTTGGGATTTAGAAGACATTTTGTAGAATGGGCTTCAGGTCTTTAATGGGATAAAAAAAACACACGCTCAACCGTCTGCCGCAATTATGTGCTGCTCTGATTGGATGGTTTGGATGCGGGGGGGGGGCTGACTCAGTGGAGATGTTCATCCCTTTCACTTCAATAACTAATTATGACAAGAATATTAATGGTACGATGCAAAATAATAAAGCGTTGACTGACTCTTGACGTGCGCTATGTGAAGATGATGATGGGGGAGGATTAAAATGACATTTACAAAACGGAAAACCTTTGTGCTGCCATCTCTTCAGAGCCTTCATTAGACTGATGAGCAATTATGAACATTGTTAGTCAGTTTAACAAGAACTTTTGGACAAAAAGGTTTGGGCTGAAGCTGTAGCACTTTTTTTTTGCCTTTCTTCCTGCCTTTATTGATAGATTGGTAGACTGACATGAAATGGAGAGAGAGGGAAATGGGGAGTGACACGCAGCAAAGGTCAGCGGGATCGGGAGTCGAACCCACGACACAGCACAGCACCTAGCCTGACAGTGGTGTTCAATAGAATAATCACACCAAAAAACTCTGTCTATCTAGTTATTGTAATATCACTAGTTACTTTGTAGATTTTGATTATTATTACAAAACACACTAACCACTTCAGCCCTACATATTTTGGCCATTGAAAATAGCAGATCTACAAGCTCACAATGCATCACGATGCGACGCATTGTGAGCTTGTAGTTCGTCTATTTTCAAACGATTTTTTATACATTTTGAACTTTCTGCACAATGAGTACTTTTCATTTTGGTACTTTAATCAGCGTCATATGGTTTTGCATTGGACTTATTCTTTCTGTACAGTCAGTGTTCAGTTCTGAGTCGTTTCATCATGCAAACATGACAACGCTGAGAAAGACCCAGACCATAACCGTTAATGGTTGTTTTTGTGCTGTTGCTTCTCATTATGGCTGAGCTCCTGCTTTGTAAAATGTCAGACTGATGTAGGCCTTTAACAAAAAAGAAAAGAAAATAGCAAGCTCATCCCATCGACCTGACAGATGTGCTGTTTTAGCTGAATCTTTTACATTAAATATGTATTTTCACTTGGTGTTTTCATTAGGATGAGGAACAATTATTGTAGCATTTATCTCAGCTAGTGAGTCAGTGACTGCACCTCTAAACAGAACATGATAAAACATATATAAACACTCAACACTTGTATTACTTTAACTGTGGTGATATTTGTGACAGTTTGGTACTGAATGTTGAAAACTGGGTCATTTTAGTGTATCTAGAGATATTTATAGGGACTAGGGACACCCGGCTTGGAACAGGGACGATCCCAGCCAAACCAGAATTTCTGGTCACCGTGCGCTACGTTGAAAACATGACATCATCACTGTGTGACCACCGTCAACGTGTTTATTCTATTCCCTCATTCCAGACCGGTGTGTGGAGTCCAGCCTGCAGGTGAAGATCAGTTCTCCAGAACCAACCAGCACCGTTTCTATTAAACAGGAACCTGAAGATGACGTTGAAGTTAAAGAAGAACACCTGGACGCCAGTAAGTTTGTTTGTTTGTTTCTTTGTTTCTTTTTTATTCTTTCTTTTACTGACCTACCAGCGATTTATCAGACCATTCATCTGACGGAATCAGGAGATACTGACCTACCTGGAGGCAGAGCAGTCCCCACAACATGATTTACCATTCTGTGCCTATCGGTACATAACTCTATCGGTACATAACTCTATCGGTACATAACTCTATCTGTACATAACTCTATCTGTACATAACTCTATCTGTACATAACTATATCGGTACATAATTCTATCTGTACATAACTCTATCTGTACATAACTCTATCTGTACATAACTCTATCTGTACATAACTCTATCGGTACATAACTCTATCTGTACATAACTCTATCTGTACATAACTATATCGGTACATAATTCTATCTGTACATAATTCTATCTGTACATAACTCTATCTGTACATAACTCTATCTGTACATATCTATCTGTACATAACTCTATCTGTACATAACTCTATCTGTACATAACTCTATCTGTACATAACTCTCTGTACATAACTCTATCTGTACATAACTATATCGGTACATAACTCTATCTGTACATAACTCTATCTGTACATATCTCTATATAACTCTATCTGTACATAACTCTATCTGTACATAACTCTATCTGTACATAACTCTATCTGTACATAACTCTATCTGTACATATCTCTATCTGTACATAACTCTATCTGTACATAACTCTATCTGTACATAACTCTATCTGTACATAACATAACTCTATCTGTACATAACTCCATCTGTACATAACTCTATCTGTACATAACTCTATCGGTACATAACTCTATCTGTACATAACTCTATCGGTACATAACTCTATCTGTACATAACTCTATCTGTACATAACTCTATCTGTACATAACATAACTCTATCTGTACATAACTCCATCTGTACATAACTCTATCTGTACATAACTCTATCGGTACATAACTCTATCTGTACATAACTCTATCTGTACATAACTCTATCGGTACATAACTCTATCTGTACATAACTCTATCGGTACATAACTCTATCTGTACATGACTCTATCGGTACATAACTCTATCGGTACATAACTCGGACGGTGCTGAGTAGGCTCAAGTGAACGTCGCAACGTTCGGGACGGCAACTCGCTCGCTTTAGCTCGCTCGGTGGTTCCTCACGTGGCTCCAGTTCGCTTGTAGACTGCGCGCCTCCACCATGGTCCAAAAACGAAACTTAACTTATATAAGTCGTCTCCGTCGGTAGGTCATTATGTCCTGATAACACCCAATGAATGGTCTAATAAATTCAGATTTCTTGTCATATTTTGCTATGAGAGAATGACGACATTTTGTGTTTTCATTAGTTTTCCACTAGATGGCGCTGTTCCCTAACCTGGGAGTCACCATTTGACTCCCATGGAAGCAAAGCAGCAGCGGGTCACGTGATCCCCAAAAAAACAGCCGTTCACTTCCGTGTTGTTCGATTTGGAAAAGTGGCCGTTTCTATGTTTCTGTTGCTTTTTGGCAAAAACAGCTTAAAGGACGACTTCACCACTTTTCAACATATCTTCATTTAATAGGTCCTCACGAATGCTCATGATAAAATGATACAATTTTTGTCTACTTGGTCTGTGTCTCATAGGAGGGCTGTGGACAGTCCAGAAACCCGTCTACCAGTGACATCATCGTTAGGCAGGATCTTTTTTTCCAAAAAGATTTTAAAAAAAATATTCCGATTTTTATTAAGGCGAGAACAATGGGATCTATTATTGCATTGCAACTTTCCAGGAATACAAAGCCTGCAGTTTCTATTAGCTTGGATTCCCATCAATGATGTCACTGGTAGACGGGTTTCTGAACTGTCTACAGCCCTCCTCTGAGACACAGACTGATTAGATTTTTTTTTTACCATTTTATCATGAGCATTAGTGAGGACCTATTATATGAAGATATGTTGAAAAGTGGTGAAGTCGTCCTTTAACATTCAACTGCATGCCCACAACTATGCAAAGGATGATCGCGGCGTCTGATGATCTCCGACATGCCCGACTCACAACAAGAGATGTTATGATGTAAACCAGTTTAAAATGATACTACACCCAATTAAAGGTCTGCACTGGACTAGAATGTAGGCCTGGACCCTAATCACACTGTTCACCTGACACTTGGGCTTCATGTACTTAGTCTTTGAAAATCACTTCTTTACACCCTCTGTTCCCTCAGTTTTACATTCAACCTTCATCTACAACCAGTGGTGTAAAGTAACTAAGTACATTTACTTAAGTACTGTACTTAAGTGAAATTTTGCGGTATTTGTACTTTACTTGAGTATTTCCAATTTCCAATGCTTTTACTTCTACTCCACTACATCTCAGAGGCAAATATTGTACTTTTACTCCACTATAATTATTTAAAAACTTTAGTTACTATTTACTTTTCAGATATAAATTATTACATTATAAAACATACATTAACCACTGTAGCCCTATTTTATACATAGGCGATGCGTTGTGAGCTTGTAGATCGGCTATTTTCAAATATTTAGTACTTTTACTTTTGATACTTTAAGTACATTTTGATGCCAATACTTTTGTACTTCTACTCAAGTAAATTTTGAATTCTGGACTTTTACTTGTAACATAGTATTTTTATATTGAAGTATTGGTACTTTTACTTAAAGGACGACTTCACCGCTTTTCAACCTATCTTCATATAATTGGTCCGCACTAATACTCATGATAAAATGGTACAATTTTTTTCTACTCGGTCTGTGTCTCATAGGAGGGCTGTGGACAGTTCAGAAATCGGTCTACCAGTGACATCATCGTTAGGCATGATTTTTTTTTCCAACAACATTTCACATTTTTTATTTAGATTTGTATTAACACGAGAACAATGGCTTATTTTATTGTATTGCAACCTTCCAGGAATAGAAAGCCTGCAGTTTCTATTAGCTTGGATTCCCCATTGATGATGTCACTGGTAGACGGGACTCTGAACTGTCCACAGCTCTCCTCTGAAAAATGGAAAAAAAAAAGTTTGGAAAAAAAAAAGTTCGGAAAAAAATAATGCCAGTATGTCCTAAGTAGGCTGAACGTTATAGAGTTGGAACGGAGTTTCTAGCTAAAAGTATGAATTTCCCCATTGAAATGAATGGGATTTTTTAGAAGTAAAAAGTGAAATATCTCTAAAAGTACAAATTATTTCAAAAAAATCAAATGGTAGCCAATATGTCCTAAGTAGGCTGAACGTTATAGAGTTGGAACGGAGTTTCTAGCTAAAAGTATGAATTTCCCCATTGAAATGAATGGGATTTTTTAGAAGTAAAAAGTGAAATATCTCTAAAAGTACAAATTATTTCAAAAAAATCAAATTGTAGCCAATATGTCCTAAGTAGGCTGAACGTTATAAAGTTGGAACGGAGTTTCTAGCTAAAAGTATGAATTTCCCCATTGAAATGAATGGGTTTTTTTTAGCAGTAAAAAGTGAAATATCTCTAAAAGTACAAATTATTTCAAAGATTTGAATGTAAGCCGACATGTCCTGAGTAGGCCGAACGTTGAAGAGTTGGAACGGAGTTTGTAGCTAAAAGTATGAAAGACTAGTTAGGTGCCAAAAAACGGGCGGAATAAATAATAAAAATAATATATAGTGACAATAACAGTAGTGTGATCGCTTTAGCGATCCCACAATTAGTGAGGACCAATTATATGAAGATAGGTTGAAAAGCGGTGAAGTCGTCCTTTAAGTAAATAATTGTATTACTTTTTCCACCACTGTCTACAACCCATGTCACATCAAAGTCCTTATTCTGTTCCTTCATCCCAGACCAGTGTGTGGAGTCCAGCCTGCAGGTGAAGATGAGTTCTCCAGCACCGACCAGCACTGTTTATTATAAACAGGAAGCTGAAGTTAAAGTTGAAGAATACCACCTGGACTTTGGCATGTATCATGCTGTCTCTCTTTCAATTATCATGGAATATTTAAATCTAAATATACAGTATTAAGCATTGCATACTTTTCTGGCTCTTCCTGAACACACCTGTGGATTATTATACCAGGAAAATGACTTGGACTTATGAGGAATCATACCAGCGGAAAAAAAAAACCTTCAGGTGTACAGTTTGTGACAAAAGCTTTAGTCAAAATGCTAATCTTAAGAAACACATGTTGATACACACAGGAGAAAGGGCTTTAAATGTACTCTTTGTGGCAAAAGCTTTAGTCAAAATGCTAAAGATTACTTTTTGTTGCTCTCCTTCATGGAGCTACCTGCGGATTATACCAGGGTCAGTCCACCCATAGGTGAACACGCACTGACCCTCTGCACCTTAATCCCCATGTATAACGCACAAACTTTTTTTTGATTTTTTATTATTGCGCTCTTTCTCTCTAAGCACCTTAGCGTCTATAAGTATATCATGCACAGTATACATACATTGCTGCTATGCTCAGGCACCTTAGTTTGTCTCTTATCTCAGGTACTTTGTAAATATGTAGATAACTTGTTTTTGGCCTTCTATTGTTCTCTTGTTGATCTCCTTCCCACTTAACCCCCTACCCCCTCTTCTTTTTCTCTTTCCCCACTCTTCTTTCTACGGAATTTAACGTTGCGATGGGAGTGATGTACAAAAACAAATTTCACCCACTTTTTTACCTGTAAACCTGTGATGTGACAATAAACCTGATTCTGATTCTGATTCTGATTAATATTACTATTTTTTAGATTTAGAGTAGACAATAATGTACCCCTTTTTCTCCCCAATTTAGCCGTTATGCCAATGAATTCCTCCCCACACACATTTCTGCGTTGTCACTGCTGTCCTACTCCTCCCGCCAACACTCCCCACTGACGGCCCGCAGGAGTACATGCAGTGACCAATATCACCCTCCCCGCCACGGGGGAGGAACCAATCTGAAATTTCTTTATTAGGAGTAACCCCTTGAGATGAATCATCTCGTTTTCGAGGGGGTCCTCAAGTTACAAATACACTTCATACAAGACAAAATATTTTTTACAAACAAATCTGACAGCAACAACCAGACAAAACAAACCAAACAAGAGACACAACAAACAAACAAAAACATACAACGATAGCACAACACAATTGCAACAGTACACATAGCACGTAAATGAAACATTGCGTCATAGGTTGGTTATAATGATGATTAGTCAAAACATGAACAGGTAATCTCAAGGTGAGAGGACAGGGCAGTTTTGAACAGTTGAAAAGATGTTATTGAGCGAATATGAACAGGTAAGTTGTTCCAGTCCGAAGGAGCTTTAAACATAAATGATTTTTTGGCAACTGACGTGGATGCAGTTGGCACTTGAAAGTAAATTTGTGAACAATGTCTTAGTTGATGTCTAGAAGTGAAAGGTTCCATAAGCTGTTTCAAATACTGAGGATAATCAAAATAAATACATTTAAAAATTAACTGCAGCCAGTGCTGCTGTCTTCTTGATGTGGGAGATGGCAGGTTGAGATTTTCATACATTGTACAGTGATGGGTGACATATGGACAGCCAAGAATAAATCTGCATAAGCGGTTGTATATTGAGTTAAGTGGAAGAAGGTTAGTTTTGGGGGCAGTCTGGTAGACTACATCAGCATAATCAAGAATTGGAAGTATAAGTTGTAAAACAAGTTTCCTTCTGACTGTAAAAGTAAAGCAGTTTTTGTTACGGTATAGGACACCAGTACTGAAGTTGATTTTCCTGACTATGTTATCAATGTGACATTTGAATGATAGCCCTGAATCAAGCCAGAGACCTAGGTATTTTATGTGATCAACTGTATGCAGTTGAGTCCCATCACGACAGTAAATATTGAGTGGTTGATTTCTAGTTTTAGATTTAATATTCTGATTAGTTCCAAATAGCATCGTTTTAGTTTTAGTTTTGTTGATAATTAATTTATTAGCTGAGAGCCATGATTCCAGGTTATTGAAGTTTAATTGCAGTGTTGACTGAATTTGTAGTAGGTGAGTTTGTGATGTGTATATGACTGTGTCGTCTGCATACAGTTGGACATTACAACCAGAAAAAATAGACGGAAGATCATTAATGAAGATGGAGAACAAGAGTGGGCCTAAGGTTGAACCTTGAGGCACACCATGTTCATTCACTGCTAATTCGGATTTACTGCCTTGTATGACAACACAATGTTTTCTGTTGTGCAGATAGGAGTTGAACCAAAGTAGAGCATTTCGAGACAGACCAATGGAATATAGCTTGTCAAGTAGGAGATAGTGGTCAACCAAATCAAATTCTTTGGTTAAGTCAATGAATATTGCACCGGTAAGTTTGCTATTGCCAGATGAAGAGTATATATCGTTGGTGAGTTTTAATAGGGCAGTAGTTGTTGAGTGATTTGAACGGAAACCAGATTGAGAAGATGATAGAATATTGTATTTTGAGAGATAACTGGACAATTGGTTATAAATTAATTTTTCGAAAACTTTAGCTATTGAACATATAATTGAAATAGGTCTATAGTTGTTGGGATCAAGTTCATTACCCGCTTTATGCAGTGGTGTAATGCGTGACCACTTCCAGATGGAGGGTAAGTCATGAGTCGAGAGAGATAAATTAAACAGATCACAGAGAGGGTACATGAGAATATGTTGAGCAAGTTTCAGGAATTTGCTTTCTACTCCATCTAAACCAGGGCCACTGCAGACTTTGAGGTCATTAATGGCATTAAGAACCTCAACCGGTGTAATTTTCCTGGTCGAGAATGAGCTGTGACAGGGTGGTGTGTTGTTGAAAATGACATAGGGATCATGCTTAGTAGGAGTACAGACCGATGAGAAATGTTGGTTGAAAGCTTGAGCTACTGAGAGAGGATTATGTAATATGGTGTTGTTGACTTTTAACTGATTACAACTAGCAGTTTTATCAGATGCATTGGTTAGCGTTTTTATTTTTTTCCAGAATTGTTTAGGATTTTTTGAATCACGGGTAAGAGATTCGTTGTAGTAGTTTGATTTTGAGTTTCTGGTCATGACTTTACTTTTATTTCTCAGCAGTCTATACTTCTCCCAATCAGCAGGATCCCTTGTCCTGCGGTACACAGCCCATGCTTTGTCCCTCTGCCTAAAAGAGCTTATCAGGTCTGATGTTATCCATGGGAGATGGCTACCCTTGACTTTAATTGTTTTGAAAGGGGCATGTTTATTGATAATTGTCATGAGTTCAGAGTGTAGAAATGCCCATGCATCATGAACATTTGAAAGGATTTGATACCGGTCCCAATTGACTGAAATGATATCATTAATGAATGATTCAACATTGATTTTCTTATATTGCCTAATTTGAATTAATTTAGGGGGAAGTCTGGGTAATTTAATTTTCCAAATGCAAAATACAGTGCAGTGATCGCTGAGGCAATCGGACATAATCCCTGATTTAATGAATCGGTTAGGATGTGAGACTAGAATCCAATCAAGCAGTGACTGACATGTGGGTGTGACACGGGTGGGCTCACTGATTAGCTGTGTTAGGTTCAGATTTCTAATAATATTTTTTGCACTATTAGAGGATTTGTCCGCCCAATCCTTGTTAAAGTCACCTAATAGTGCAAGTTCATTTTTATCCTTAATAGAGTTAACGGTGGCTATAATAGAATTGAAAGATTCAGCAGGAGCTGAAGGGGGTCTATATATGTTTCCAATAGTAATGTATTTATTCTCATGTAGAATGACCTTGACAAAAATACTCTCAAAATGTACAGGCTCAACTGTAGGCACAATTAGCTCAGACGCAAGATTAGATGAAACATATGTGACTACACCACCACACCTTGTACCTCTATCAGCTCTATATAGAGTATAGTTTGTTAATTTGATTTCGTTATTAGATATCTTATTATTGAGCCAGGTTTCAGACAGTGTAATTATATTAGGTTTATGTTGTTCAACCCACGGCCTAAGTAGATCAATTTTGTGTTTAAGGCTCCTGATATTTAAATGTATTATTTTAATTCCTTTTACACTATCCAGATTGACACTTGATGTTTAGGAAAAGAATACTGTCACTAAACCAATATAGAGCATGGATCACAAATGATACTGTGCTAATCACATATACAGGGCATACATGTATAGACAAGACGAACAGACAAAGGACAGAAACAGACACACAGACAAAGGGAAACGGTGACAGAAAACACATGGAACAGAAACGGCCCAAGGCCACCCAGTTCAACCTTAAACCCATAGGTCCAAGGATTTGGAGGAGTAGCCTAACGTTGACCACAATTCCCTAGCCAAAGATGGCGAGAGAGCGAGAGAGAGAGAGAGAGATCAAATCCCACCAATCAAATACTGCCCAGGAGAGGGCCGATAGGACACAAGGCAAAATAAAACAGAAAAATTGAAAAATAAAACAGAAAAAGAAAGAAAAACAGAAAAAGAAAGAGAAGCACAAATACATGAAAGAACTACATATACATACATACACATATATATATATATATATATATATATATATATATATATATATATATATATATATATATACACACATATACATGCATACACACATATACATACAAACATATATACACACACATACATACCTACATACATGCAACTATAAGTATACACACACACACACACACACACACACACACACACACACACACACACACACACACACACACACACACACACACACACACACACACACACACACACAGCTGAGTGTCTGAGCAGAAACTAGAGCATATAGTTGTAGGCAAAGTAAGATTTGAGTAACCTGTCTGCAGCCATCTGCAGTGTCAAGTCACAGAATTCAGTCACAGGTAGTCATGGAAATGACAAATCACTGCTGACGTCATCCACACGCGCCAGTGTTTACAGCGGCCGAGGAAGCATGCTGCATACTCGACGTGCCACTGACGTCATCAACATGCGTAATGTTTACAGCAGCAGAGGAGACATGCTGGATACTCGATATCTCCTCTTGAGCATCATGAGGGATGATTTCACCTCCACCACTCAGCCAATACGTGATGCGAGGATTCCTATAGAGATTGCCATCGATGTACAGTTTATCAATGGAAAGACGAGCGTTCTTTTTGTTTTTTCTCGCATCCGCCATGACCGGGTAGAGAAGCCTCCGTCTACTCATGATCTCTGATGGAAATTGATCGCTGATGGAGTAGTTGGTGTTCTTCAGCTCTCTACCCTTGGACATGACAGCGGACTTCATCTTGAAGTCGGTGACTTTGGCGATGATAGGACGGGGTCTCTGCTGGTTGGTTCTGGCTTTCCCCAGACGATGGACTCTTGAGAAGCGAATGGCCTCGACTTCATCCGTCTTCATTTTCAGGTTGTGCAGCAGGAAATTCTTTACAAGTTCTTCTGGTTGATGGTGAGTTTCATTTTGACCTTCTGGGAGTCCGTGTACTATTATATTGTCCCTCATACTTCTGCATTGTAGATCGAGAATGTCTTTAGCCATGTTGGCTTTTTCATGTTGTAGTTCACCTGTCAGACGCTGGAGGTTGTTGACATCAATCCTGAGAGAGGCGTTGTCAGCCTTTAACACTTCAATAAGATGGTTGTTATATTCGACAGAGGCTTTGAGATCTTTGACATCAGTTAGCATCTGTTCAAGAAGGTCAAGCTTCTTAAGTTGTTGATTGATGCTGGTCAAAGACTCACGAATGTCCCCCGATGAGTCTTCCATGTCACTTGAGCCCATCTCTCGCCGATTGCGTTTGGCGTCAGGTTTGTTCTCCGCCGGCATATCGTTCTTGTGATATAACGCGTCGATAAAGGATTCCAACTCCTCTACCGTTTCATTCACAGGTGAATCCAGTTTGAGAAAAAATATTTCAATCAATGATCAGACGTTGTAGAGTGGCATAGTGGGGAAGTTTTGGCACGGAGTACAGCTCAGCACTTCATACCGTCGGCCATCTTGCTCTGTCATCATTAGAGATGGTGTTCGCGTAGACGCCCGACAAAGCCCGCTCACCACCGTGGATTTGAACCCACAACCTCTGTGCTGGTGGGCAGGGAACTAACTCTCAGATATTCATTTAGAAGATAACGACCACTTTTTGGAAGTCATTACCACATCTGAAAGCACTTAATCCTTTTGTGAAAATTCATAACAAAAAAAAAAAGACATTAAATAAAACTTAATAATAATCACATTTCAAAATACGCTGTCATTAACTCTTTGACTGACAAAAATGAAACAAAATTGCCAGCGACAAAAAAGTGTGATTTAGTGTGATTGGTATCTCAGATACCTGTCCTGCCCCGTCTTCAGTTAAACCAAGATGTTACTTGCGCCAGTGAAGCAGCGCAAGTACTGTATTCAGGGCCGTCATGTCGAAAGGAGTACACAACATCTGTATACATATGTACATCTGTATACATATGTACATCTGTATACATATATACATATGTATATATATATACATATACACATATGTACATATACACATATGTACATATACACATATGTACATATACACATATGTACATATACACATATATACATATACACATATGTACATATACTCATATATACATATACACATATGTACATATACACATATGTACATATACACATATATACATATACACATATGTACATATACACATATATACATATACACATATGTACATATGTATATATACACATATACACATATACAACACATATGTACATATGTATATATACACATATGTACATATACACATATACAACACATATACACATATACACATATGTACATATACACATATACACATATGTACATATACACATATACACATATGTACATATACACATATACACATATGTACATATACACATATACACATATGTACATATACACATATGTACATATACACATATACACATATACACATATGTACATATACACATATACACATATGTACATATACACATATGTACATATACACATATACACATATGTACATATACACATATACACATATGTACATATACACATATGTACATATACACATATATACATATACACATATATACATATACACATATGTACATATATACATATGTATATATATATACAGATGTATAATTATTATATATATATATATAGTCGAATCCGGCGGCGTCCTAGTATTTTATAGGCACTATGCACATACGTCAAGTGAAGTCCAGCCAATCAAATTGAGCTCAGGCACTGGCATGAACAAATAGGCATAGGGACTATTGATGACATCACTATTATGTCATGAATACAAAGACCGATGCTATATATAGTGTAAAACACATTAATTAACATTAATCTCGTCCATTAATCTGGTCCTTAATAAGGCATTCTTGAAAATGACCAACCAAGCTACCTTACTCCTTGCGACAGTCTCGTACAAGTGAAGGAGAATGTCAAAGACTCTCACAGACCACTCACAGACCACTTACCTTGGTACAATCTGACCTGGTCAGCGCAGCTATGACTTCTGCTGACCGCACCATAGGTCACTTAGTGTTCCTGTGTACCGAGAATGATCATAAACTTGGCCCTTCCATTGATGACCAGCGGTTCATGCAGATAATGGACAAAGAGGTCTTTTGTGACAACACAAATAGTTGGGTTGCACCTTTACCCTTCTGCTCACCAAGAAGGCAGCAGCCTAACAACAGGGAGTATCCCTAGAAGCGCCTAACCTCACCTTGCCACACTCTGAAGAAGAAACCAGAGATGCAGGACACGCTGGCACGGTCTAACCTCAGACTGCACAAAGTGGCCTCTAACAGAACAAAGGTCATGGCCGCTTTCCCTTCCAGTGACCACACCAAAAGCATAAAGGACCTTAAGGGATTTGCTGGAACATTACCACAGACACCTTAAAGGCCCTAGATGATATTAAACCTTTCACCCACAGGGGTGTACTCTTCACTGTGACTAGCCTGTTTGACCCCCTTGGCCTTCTAGCCCCTGTGTCCATTCAAGGGAGAGCACTTCTCAGAGAGCTGTCACGTCCAGAGGAAGAATGGGATTCGCCACTCCCTGCCGACAAGGAATCTGAGTGGCTCGAATGGAAAGCGTCATTGAAGCACTTGCAAAACCTGCAAATTCTCCATATTTCGATGTCGTGGGTTCGTGTCCCACCACTGCCACCAGAAGACGGGTACCCCTCCTCCCCCTCCTGGGGAGCTTGGCCGAAGGTCTTAATTAGACCAATCTCAGAACTGGTGCTGCTTCTGTCAGCAGAGAACTCTAATGTGACAATTTAGTTTGATTAGTTGATATCATACATGATACCATGCGGGGAGTGTCATGGCCCTAGGGCGCCATGGCTATATTTTCTATATTCAGCAGTGTAAATTTAAGTTGTGATAACCTTGTGTTCATGTCTATAATCTTTTATTCATTTTTTTTTCTCAAGGCGCAAGTTAGCAATTGACAGATTGCAGTCTTGTTACTACTGTGACCAGTGTGGAAATAAATTCACTAAAGTTTATAGTCTCAAAAGACACCAAAGAATTCACACTGGAGAGACGCCTAACTGCTGTGACCAGTGTGAGAGAGGCTTCACTAATATGCACCATCTTAAAAGACACATACTAATTCACACTGGAGAGAAGCCTTACTGCTGTCACCAGTGTGGGGCAAGCTTCACTCAAATGTCTAGCCTTCAGAAACACATGAGAATTCATACTGGAGAGAAGCCTTACTGCTGTGATCAGTGTGGGAGAGGCTTCACTAATATGCACCATCTTAAAAGACACATACTAATTCACACTGGAGAGAAGCCTTACTGCTGTCACCAGTGTGGGGCAAGCTTCACTCAAATGTCTAGCCTTCAGAAACACATGAGAATTCATACTGGAGAGAAGCCTTACTGCTGTCACCAGTGTGGGACAAGTTTCTCTCAAATGTCTAACCTTCAGAAACACAAACTAATTCACACTGGAGAGAGAAACCGTACTGCTGTGACCCATCCAGGACCATCTCAGTCAAAAAGGGGGGAATCTGAAGACCACCTGGACCTCGGTAAGTTTAAATGTATCTGTGTCTTTCTCTCAGGCCCAGGCTGCTAACAGTTCCACTATTAGACTAGGGATGGGTATCAGTAATGGGAAAATAGAATCCAAGTGAGTGTGTGTATATCACACACCGGATCCTCAGCAATACTCCTTCCAAGTGTGAAGTCCATCGTATTATTGGTTCCCAAATAGGAGAAGTATGGTCATACATACAGACAGACAGACACATTCCTGGAATCTATAGATAGAGTTTTTTAGGGTGGTGTAACCACCCTCTATAAGTGGCTTTTGGCAATTATGTACACCGCCCAATCCTGCACCGTGATTGGCCAATTTTGTACCCTGCAAAACCCTGCCATTGTTAATGCAAATCAATACTTTTGCAATTTGTATACACCGAGAATTCTGTACACCGCCCAATCCTGCACCGTGATTGGCCAATTTTGTACACAGCAAAACTCTGCCATTGTTAATGCAAATCGATACTTTTTGATTCGCATGACACTAGCTGTAATATCAGCCAATCACATTACAGCTAGTGTCATCACCAGCTAGTGTCAGTGATTGGCTGACTTGCAAATTCAGGACTGTGATTGGCTAGCGAAAACACATGACACTTGTGCAGCCCTATGAATAGCAGTATGGACTTAAAAAAAAGTCATTTAAACTTTTTTTTAAGTGAGTCATGTTGTGATGACCACTTCCATCACTGTGATGACCAATGACAGTCATGTTGTGATGACCAGACACCACCTACTTCACACTGGGTGTCACAATGGTGATATAGTGCTCCAATTCAAGAACTTGTGATTGGCTAGTGAGACACATGATGAAATAATCTAAAATCATTTTCATCTGAGAGTCATATATATAAGTTAGATGTTGTCTATTTCATGAAATCAGCAAAAAAGAATCCCAAAATCACTATTGAAATGCGGAAAGGAATGAAGAGGGCAAATAAAGGTCTTCCTAGAACTGGCCCTGTGAGATCAAAGAATATATCACAAAGGCTCACAAAGAGAATTGTAAGAAAGCACAGATCTGGTCAAGGTTCTACACGAATTTCAGAAGAACTTAAGATTTCTAGAAGTACAGTAGCGAAAGTAGTGCAAAAATGGAAAAGACAAAGGTTAATAGATCTAAAGAAGAATCCAAAAATTGCTATAGCTGAGATGAGAATAGAAGACAATGACAAAATGAACAGAGAAGAAACACAGAATGAAGATAAGAGGGGAAATGAAAGTCTTTCTAGTAGTGGCCCTGTGAGATCAAAGACAATATCACAAAGTCTCAAAGACAGAATTGTAACTGAGATGAGAATAGAAGACAATGACAGAATGAATAAAGAAGAAACACACAATGAAGATAAGAAGATGGAAGAAAATATGGTCATATTGAAGCCAAAAGGACTTAGACAACAACAGAGACTACAAAAGTTCAAAAGCACCCCAAAAAAGCAAAGAGGAAATAAAGGTCTTCCTAGAGCTGGCCCTGTGAGATCAAAGAATATATCACAAAGGCTCACACAGAGAATTGTAAGAAAGCACAGATCTGGTCAAGGTCCTACAGCAATTTCAGTTGAACTTAAGATTCCTAGAAGTACAGTGGTGAAAATAGTGCAAAAATGGAAAAGACGAAGGTTAGTAGATGTAAAGAAGAATTCCAAAATTGCTAAAGCTGAGATGAGAATAGAAGTGAGTCATGTTGTGATGACCACTTCCATCACTGTAATGACCAATGTGACCACACCACCCACTTCACACTGGGTGTGATTTTTTGTTTATTCAATGCTTTACAAGCGTTGCTTCATCCATTGTATTACTTGTAAAGTGTCAATATCAGTAAACAAGGATCATCATGTTCACCTGAACATGGTACAAAGATAAGAAAAGAAAATAACAATAATAAAGTAATCCCCCCGTTTAGTAACACCCAATTCACTAGAAAAACGAGGGTCAAACGCGTCCATGGCACTGTGGACCAAGTACCAACGGACGCAAAAACGCGTCCATGACAGTAAAAGAGATAATGTTTTACTCAGTGCTATGAAAAAGTACTCAAATGTTTTATACTGGCAATGTAGAAGTAGGCCTACTCTGTTACAAGTAAATGTCAGAAATTAAAAATGTGCTTGAGTTAAAGTACAAAAGTATTAGTATCAAAATATAGTTAAAAAGTAAGAAGTAAAAGTACTAAAATGTTTGAAATTAGCATATCTACAAGCTCACGACGCGTTGCTTCGCAACACGTCGTGAGCTTGTAGATCGGCTATTTTCAAATAGTCTAGTTAGTAACTAAAGTAGTTTAGTAACTAAAGTTTTCAAATAATTGTAATGGAGTAAAAGTACAATATTTGCATCTGAGATGTAGTGGAGTAGAAGTAAAAGTACCTCAAAATTGCACTTAAGTACAGTAAATGTACTTAGTTACTTTACACCACTGCATGTTACCATGTGCTGTCTTGCTTTGACATCAACACGTTCCACTCTCTCACAGGCTCCGTTAAGCAGCTCTGAGTCATCTGATGAGTGATGTCCACCTAGCAGGAGGATCAACCTGTGTGATATGATGTCTCAACCGGCCCTTATTTTAGAACATCTAATCATCAAATGATTTCAAAGTATGGATGCTTTTAGACTTTTTCAAATAAGGGTTCAACTCATTGACAAGTATACTCGTAGATAGTTTTATTCTGGCAGTTAAAGGTAGGGTAAGTGATTTTCTTTGGTTAAAATAAGTGTTAAATAGCTCTATATTCTGATAGTACTCATTGCTATAGAGTGTTTGTTCAGTAAAAGGAGTCTCCTTGTCTCTCCAGCTCTTTATAAAACAGAAAATGCATTTTCGTTTCAGTTTTAGTTTAATTTCAGATTGTATCCAATCAGGATAGAGAACTCAAAATCAGGATATAGATTAAACAAGTGAAATTGGAAGTGATGACACTAAGAAATGAGCAGGCAAAATTGGAACTGGGTACTTTCTCGTGATTGGCTGAGATTTTGACACCTACCGGAAAATGTATTTTCTGTTTATTAAAGAGCTGGATAGACGGGGAGACTCCTGTTACTGAACAAACACTCTATAACAATGATTACTATCAGAATATAGTGCTTTAACCTTTTAACAAAATACTTTTTGTTTTAACCAAAAAATATCACTTACCCTACCATTAATGAGTTAATATAATATACAAAAACTATATAGCTACATGTTACCATAGTTACCATAGTTTGAGCTTGTATTTAGAGTTGCTGAGTTTGGAGTTTGAATTAACCTGATTGTTTAAAATGTTTATTCATAATAAATGTCTCACATTGTGGACTGTTTCCATAGTAGGACTTTTTTTTTTTTTTTTTCGCACACACAACCAGGAGAAAACGTGATCCAAAGATTTACTGCTCCATTCACTTCCTGGTTAAAGTATTTGGGAAATATTCTGTATCTTGGCTCCTGTGTTTTACTATGTATTTTTGGCGAGACATGCTATTTTCAACGGCGTATAACAAGTGAACGGGAGGTCGTGATGACATAACGTCATATTAAAAGTAAGAATAACGTCGAGCGAAATTCTCCTTTTAAAATAATTGATATAAATATTTTTTGGAAATGTCTATGGGAAAAATAAATGGGCTTTCAATCGGTGGCACCACAAAATGGCCGCCACTGCTACAGTGTATGCCCTGTTCCATTGGTTCTCAACCTTTTCAGGCCGCGAGCCCCCCCCCCCCCCCCCCAATAATAATAATTTTGTTTGACTTCCTTCCACAGATAAATATTGTGGGAATAGCAGATCTACAAGCTCGCAACGCCTCGCAACGTGAGGCGTTGTGAGCTTGTAGATCTGCTATTTTACAAAATTTTGGCCTCTTTCTTAAATTATTTGACAATTTGGTCAATGTTTTATAGTATAGTTTGATGATTACTTGATGATTTGATTTTGATGCAGTCTTTTTCTTTTTTTCTTTTCTTGAGGTATTAAAAAGCTTTTAAAAGTCCTTGTTAAAAAGAATAGGTACATTTTATATAGCGCTTTTATCCAAAGCGCATTTCACACACACATTCACACACACACATTCACACACCGATGGAGGAGGAAACCATGCAAGGCACCAACCTGCTCATCAGGAGTAATTAGGGGTTCAGCATCTTGCTCAAGGGCACTTCAACACTTAAAGGAGGAGTTCACCCAAAAAATGACTTATTTTCTATCAATTGCACACCCCATGAAGCCTTGAATTCATGGATTTGTTTTTGTTGCATTCCTAAGCTAATAATTTGATTCCCATCTCCTACCAGCTAATGTATCCGGTAGGAGACACAAAGTAGATTCTTTGTGTCTCCTACCGGAAATACACGGTCGTCAAATTATTGGCTTAGGAATGCCACAAAAACTAAAATTAATCCATAAATTCAAGCCTTCGTGGGGTGTCTAATTGATATAGAATAAGTCACCTTTTGGGTGAACTCCTCCTTTAACTCTTCAGGGGGAGCCCGGGATCGAACTGGAAACCTCACGGCTTCCCTACCCCTGAGCCACTGCCGCCCCTTAAATTGTCACAGTACGATCTGGGGACCCCCCCCCCCCCCCAAAAAAAAAGAAATATGTGGGGACCCCCTGGGGGTCCCGGATCACAGGTTGAGAACCACTGCCCTATACATATATCAATGTGGGTCCTTCAAATGAGAAGGTCTGAGGACCACTGTGCTACACATATACACCTGTTCCTCATATACACGAGGAACAGGTGGCAGAAAGTAGCTAAGTACATTTACTGACACACTTTACTTTTAAGTACTGTACTTAAGTACATTTGTTAGGTACTTTTACTTTACCCGAGTTTGCCTCTGAGATGTAGTGGAGTAGAAGTAGGCTAAAGTATTGAAACATGGACAAACATTGTACTTTTGACTCCATCACAATACATGGAAACTTTAGTTGCAATATGCAGATTTAGATTATTATTACAAAACACGCCACGACCAATTAAGTCAATCATAATCATTTGAAAATAGTCGATCTACAAACAACACGTTGTGAGCTTGTAGATCTGCTATTTTTGGGGGAAAAAAAGTCTGCCTCATTTTGAGTGAATACTTTCTCTTACTTTTGTAATTTTCCTGAAATCAAATTTCCAACACCGGGCCTTTTACTTTTAACAGAGTATTTCTATAGTGCGGTGTTGCTACTTTTACTTGAGTAGAAAAGAAAACCGAGTACTTTTCCCACCAGAGTGCAACCCACTCACCTGTAACATGATGTAGACAGAGGTCAGTGTGGTTCCCTGTACTGCCTACACTGCACAGAATCCTCTATATTTTTCACTGTTGTTGATTTATGAATATTTCTGGAAAATATGTGAATTTGCTTGGAAAATATCTAGATTTCAATATTACATCTTACTTTATAATTTGTACTTCTTAACAATGTTGCCTAAGCACACATTTGACAGAACAACTTCCACACTTGCAATGGACTAATATGTGTAAAAGGGTATTTTACTTTGAAATTCCTCTGGGGTAAATTTTAACCTCTAAAACAAGCCCAAAGCCGCTTATAAAAAGCAGACATGCCATCCTAGTCCAGCCTATAGATACACACGGCCGGAAACGGAAGGCCTACAAATTCACGCCCACTTTTGGAACAGCGCAGCTACTCGGGGTCCGATAGAACGACGAACTGCAGCTCTCAATGCAATCCCTATGAGAGGACATGAGAGTTAGCCTACTTTTCAAATATTCCTACATTAACTGGAGACGATATTGATTTAAATAAAAATATGTTTCCAAATGTATGGAGTGTCTTTGTCAACATATCTTCTTGTTTTCTCAATAGATGGTGTGTTTCACATTGAATTAATAATAAGGATGGGTTACCCATAATGTTAACAGACTGGAGAGGAGCTGACAGACAGACAACCTGTCGCTCTTCCGTGACGTGTCTGTCGTTACTCATTACAAGCGAGCGGCGCCGGTTTTGAATAGACGATTCTCCGTGTATGTGGTGAATGGTGTGAACATGGCTTATATAAATTCTCTACCTGCCGCGGAGCTCCAACGGTACAAGGAGAAATTAAAACTTGTAGGTTTAGCGTGTTGTCCTCACGACTTGCCTAAAAGCAGCTGGGGAAATGACCCAACTAAATGGCCAGACGTGACATATCCCGACATCGTCAATTATCTAGTGGATTCTCCAGGTTTGTAGTAATAGCCTATTGGAAGACTGCCATAGATAAAATATAAAGTGCTGACCTTGCCACGGATGTTCACTCACCATTCGGAACATGTGTGCACTGTATTGGTCCGTATTTCTCAACGAATAAGTGTTTTAATCCAGTCTGTGCCTGAACCCCGTTCAATTTCCTCTTATGCATTGAGTGTAATACCAGCTTTCACCTGATGCGCTCCGCCAGTACACTCATTACGAAATACAGGGAACTTCCGACAGACGGGATTAAAACACATATTTATTGAGAAATACGGATTAATACAGTGCACACAGGTTCCGAATGGTGAGTGAACATCCGTGGCTGGTTGGAACTTCATATTTTGCATTTGTCCATGCGCGGAGAAGTACAGGCTTTAGAGGCGGATTTTCAGTGACTATAACGAGATTACGATCAAGACTGTCATGTGATGAATGTATTTTAGACAAAAGATACATACTAGGCACTGTGCGTGTATATTCACATATCATGCCTAGGAAATCATCTATTTTATTGCAGTTTTCAATTTTCATACAATGTATTTATTTCAATTTGGGGAGCTGCATCAATAGGAATAATATAATAAATGACTGATTGCAGTGTAATCCTATGTAATCCTGTGCTCCTCAGGTGATTGTGTCTGACTTCTTGATATTGTAAATCTAAACTGCCATAAATCCAGTTGTAGGGTTTCCTTTAACATTTGAATACTTTTTCCACTTGTGGCGTTCACAAACCTCTTCTGAATGGTTTCACAGGATGCTGGGCGCGAATGTCGCATCTTTCGGAATATATTGGGAGCGAACGGTCTTTTTGCATGTAGTTTAAGCGCAAGGGGGCGGGGGCGGGTGGGGAGAGAGCAGGGGCGTCACAGGCTCTCAGAAGGTGGGGGGGATGGACTTTTCGACTAATGCACGCGCGCGGTTTAGGGCGAAATTTCACGGTTTTGGGTGGATTTTGATTTCTGTTTTTGGCAACTTTATTTCGGTTTTAGGGTTAGGGTTAGGGTTAGGTTAGGGTTATGTTATTTCATTCTTATTTTTGCTTGATTTTACCGATTTATTATCAAAACATTTAAATTCAATTAAAATATAGGCCTATATTTTTTTTTTTTTGCAAAATCAATAGGGTTTTTTGGCTGGATTGTGATGAACTTCAGTTTCAGTTTTAGGGTTAGGTTAGGGTTGTTATTTAATTCTTATTTTTGCCTGATTTTACCAATTATCAAAACATTTAAAATTAATTAAAATATATATATTATTATTTTGCTAAATCGATTGGGTGGGTCAGCTTTCTATGTACAGTGGGCCATGGCCCACCCATGCCTCTGCACCCATGATACACATAATGAAAACAGAGCTATATATTGTCCAATACTCTAAAACCAGTTCACCCGTGATGCAAGCTGCTATTTTTGTGCAGTATTTGAACATTATTTTTATACTTTTACATTTTTAAGAGAAATGTTCCCTTCTGGGGGTCCCTGGCACAAAACATTTTCAGATGGGGGTCCATGGCTAAAATCAAATGTATTAAAATATTTTGAAAATAGCAGATGTACAAGCTCACAACGCGTTGCATCACTTGAGCTTGTAGATCGGCTTTTCAAATATCCAAAGTTTAAATAGGGCTGAAGTGGTTTATGTATGTTTTGTCATAATAATTAAAATCTACAAAGCAACTTGTAGTTACTAAAGTTTTCAAATAATTGTCGTGGAGTAAAAGTATAATATATTTGCCTCTGAGATGTATTGGAATAGAAGTAAAAGTACTGCAAATTGGAATACTCCAGTCAAGTAAAAAAATACCTTAAACTTATACTCAAGTACAGCAGGTACTTGAGTACATGTAGTTACTTTCCACCCCATCAGCGTTATATTAATTACTTAAGTTACTCACCTTCAACAAAGATGACGAAAGAGAACACACTTTTGTTCCATATACCAACATTGTCTTGGTTTCAGAGAGCATGGTGGTAAATATGAACTTTTACCCCAAAGTCTTTAGCCTATATTCCATAATATGTCCCAAGTCAGTCCGGATGTTTACATTTTGAGACTCGTCAACTCAACGTAAAGGATTCATGCTGCGACGCGTTAGTTGAGCCACAGCCCAGACAGCTGTTTCCTTTTAAAAAAAATCACATTTCAAAATAAGAGTTATTTTAATCGATACTTGTAGTTTTATAATTATCCAACACACGTTTTATTTTGAAATACTACTGGAAATAGAAGTTGCCAGGTAGCCTACTTCACGCTATCAGAAGCTTTACGTTATGGAGCGTTACGTCTGGGTGTTTTTCTTTTTTTCCCCCACTCGGCGGGGGAAAAAAAGAAAAACACCCAGACAAAAAGTGGGGGGGATGAAATCACGGATCTGTAAGAGTGGGGGGGTCGCGACCCCCCCACTTTGAATGGGAGTTCCGCCCCTGGGAGAGAGTCCGCGCACTGAAGTCAGGGCACAGAGTCAGACTACTGTGTTGTTGATTGATTGATTGATGTACTTTATTTAGTAAGACATGAGAACAGTACATGGCAGTACATAACAGTACATGGAAGTACAAATTCGCAATACAAGGTCTACTAAACTGGATAGCTCAGTTAAGCACGTAGCTTGTTTAAGATGAGATCCCCATGCACACAAATCATGTTGACATATAAGAGACAGACAGATATACACACTACTATACAGAATGTCATACAATCAGTTTACAGGTTACTGGTATGAAGTATGAAGGGTGAAAAATATGTACAAAAAAGAAAGAGAGGGGGGGGGGGGGGTAGTTGACAGACAAGGGGGTAGTTGACAGACAAGGATGCAAGGATGCAAGCTTATGAGAAATAACACAAATAAAACCTGACAAAACAGTTGCGTGCATTAGCGCAAGATGAGGATAAATGAAACATTCAGTCTAAATGTCCAGTAATTCGCGACTACTACCACCACTACTTTTGTATTTGAAACTTTACATTTCTCTAAATATTATAAACTGTCAGGACAGCCTAAGTACAAATATAATTTATGAAAAGGCTACTATAGGGTAGGCTACAGTGAAGTCGGACTGAATGACTGAAACGTTTTTTCTTTTTTAACTCTCTTGGTGATTATCTGGCACTGTAGGCTAATTGTGAATTATTAGCAAACTGGACATTTAGACTGAATGTTTCCTTTATCCTCATCTTGTGCTAATGCACGCAACTGTTTTGCCAGGTTTTATTTTTGTTATTTGTTTCTCATAAGCGTGCATCCGTTGTCTGTCAACAACACAGTAGTCTGTGCCTTGACTTCAGCGCGCTGACTCTCTTCCCACCCGCACCCCGCCCCCTTGCGCTTAAACTACATGCAAAAAGACCGTATATTGGGATGAATGCGTGACGTATATATAATGCAACAGAAAAAAATGAAGATCTCCGATGCTAGCGGTTTTGACATACTGATGGAATATATTATAATATATTGTGGGTAGTATATCGGGTAACCGCCCAACTCACTCCAAATCCAACTCACTCCAAATCGCGCCCAACTCACTCCAGACATCTCACTCCACACACTTGCCCAACTCACTCCACACACTTGCCCAACTCACTCCACACACTTGCCCAACTCACTCCACACACTTGCCCAACTCACTCCAAAAATTATTATTGAGTACAATATTGAGGAATTAAGTACAATATTGAGGAATTTGTTACTTTTAACTCTATTCTGTTTTAGGCTTGGTTAAAGTTTTAAATACTGTCTCTACAAAACAACTTAATGGTTCTGGGGGGGGGGGGGGGGGGGGGCTCGCTGGCCACTTTGGCACTTGGAGTCCAGTGTTTGTTAGATGTCTTATTCTATTGTTGGTCAAATCAAGAGGTGTTGTTATATTCCTCGTTAAGGTTTTGGCCCTCCTCCACTGAGTTCACCCGCATAATCACCCTCCACCCAGGTTAGGGTTAGGGTTTAGGGTTAGGGTTAGGGTTAGAATGTAAGAGTCTCCACCGATTCAACACACACACACACACACACACACACACACACACACACACACACACACACACACACACACACACACACACACACACACACACACACACTATAATATTATAATTTATAGCTGCAAAGTAACTAGTAAAACAAATACATTTAGTGGAGTAAAAAAACAATATGTGGATCCAATATGTAGTGGAGTAGAGGTAAAACCATTGAAAGTTGGGAATACTCAAATAACGCACAAATACCCAACATTGTACATAAGTACAGTACTTAAGTTAATGTACTTAGTTACTTTACACCACTGACACATTGAACCAATATTACACTGGTGACATTGCATGGAGTGAGTTGGGTTTGGTCCTGGAGTGAGTTGGCTATGGTCCTGGAGGGAGTTGGTCTTTGGTCCTGGAGGGAGTTGTCCCAGCCCTGGAGTGAGTTGGGCGAGCCCTGGAGTGAGTTGGGCAAATATTTCTTAAGTCTTCATGGAGTGAGTTGGATTTGGAGTGAGTTGGGCGGTATTCGTATATCGAGATGGCAGATATGGGACATTAAAAAGGATGAATTAAACAAATGGGAGACTTTATTAGAACACAAAAAAAATCGCTACAGCTTCAGTAGTTAACCAGTAAAATGACGGTATTTTACAAAGCCTCTCATAGGGATTGCATTGAGAGCTGCAGTTCGTCGTTCTATCGGACCCCGAGTAGCTGCGCTGTTCAAAAAGTGGGCGTGAATTTGTAGGCCTTCCGTTTCCGGCCGTGTGTATCTATATATATAGAGAATAAATAAACAATAAGAGTGATAGTACACCGCAACAATTCTTAACGTTCATTTAACTCAGAGCGTATAAATGGACACAAATGGACCATTATGGGTACATTTGTACACTATCAAGAGTTAAATTAACCCTGAGGATTTTACGGTGTATATGGATGAATTGGTGGGAAATAATCTGAGGGGATAACTGGGGACCTCCCCACTTTCCCAACTCTGTTGGAGAGGAAATGAAACGAAAACTAAAGAGGGCTCTATTGTGGATTAATGGAGTCTACGTCTAGTATGGACATTCCCAAAGCTTGAGGTTTGAATCTCCTCCATCCATTCCACCATCTCATTTAGCCCTCTTTCATCCCTAAATCCGCACTTAGACCTCCCTTCATCCCCCAATACCCCATCTTTCTAGTCCCAGGCTGCCAGCCTCTGAGATACAGTTGCTCTCACCTGTGCTCTTATCACCGTCCTTTTCCTCTGCTCAACAAATGCATCGATCAGCAAAAGGGCATGATCTAATATATTTCTGGATCCCTTCACATCTAGGACTTTAATAATGTGAGTGAGCTAGAAGGAGACAGACAGACAGACAGACAGACAGACAGACAGACAGACAGACAGACAGACAGACAGAGAATAAGAAAGACAGTGGTACAGAGAATGAAATAGATACAGGCCACTACATGACAAAAATACGCAGAGATGTTCATCTGTATGGCTCTGTTGTTTTCACTATTTAGCCCCACCTCCTCTTGTCCCTGCTGTGCAACAACAACGCACTGTGTTTCTCCTCAACATTTTCCTATTACATAGAAATGATACTGTAGATTGAGTAAGACTTCTGTAACGGGATAGTTAGAGACTCTGGTGAGGAAAGCACTTAGCTGGAAGACTTGCCAGTCTCCTGAAGTCTGATAGTGTCCCAGACAGATGGAACGGGGCAAATATAAACCCCCTCCTTCTCTTTCAGCCGATGTACTTCTCTCAATAGGGGGGACATTATCCCAGTAAACAAGCACTGACTCAGAGATGTGTTCATCAGTCTCCTGATGCATGGCGATCTACAGTACAGTACAGTGGGGGACTCAATGCATTCACAGTCTCAGAGCTGTTGAGTGCTTCCAAGCTTTTCCTTTGATTACAGCTCCCCCCAGTGTGTGTTGAGTGTAGCATTAGGGATATTTTATACTTCATTGTCAACAGTGTTGCTCACATCAAAAAACTGGGTTTATACTGAGGAGTTGAACTTCATCAGAGGGAGCAACCTGATTTGTACTTTAGACCTTTACTGCTCGAATAGGGCCATTCATGTGGTGGACCCCATGCACACATGCAGTTCATAGTTGAAGCCAATCTATGGAATTTGGACTGACTTTGATTTACAATGTACTAAAAACAGATGACAAATTAAAGGAAAGAAGTCTTAGTAAGATGTTGGGCCACTACGAGCTGACAGAACAGCTTCAAAGCACCTTGGCATAGATTGTAAAAGTCTCTGGTACTCTAGTTGAGGGATGGAACACCATTATGACCAAAGATATTCCTTCATTTGGTGTTTTGATGATAGTGGTGGAGAGCTCTGTCTAACATGTTGGTCCAAATTCTCCCATAGGTGTTGAATTGGGTTGAGATGTGGTGACTGCGAAAGCCATAACATAAGATTCACATACAGTATTTTCATACTCAAACCATTCAGTGACACTCATGCCCTGTGGCAGGGCGTTGTTATTCTGGAAGAGACCACTCACATCAGGGTGTAAATGTTTCATCATAAGCAAGGCAGCAAGGCAAGGCAAGTTAATTTGTGTAGCACATTTCAGCAACAAAGCAATTCAAAGTGCTTTACACAAAACAATAAGCATTGAGACATCAGCACAGAGCATTAAGGAAAACGTTAAAACAAAAGAGAAAAACTAGAAAAGTGTGCTCCTCTGAGCACAGGTCTCCGCCAGTGTTGCCTACCCAGGGCCTGCAAACGTTGGAAGGAATCATAGTAATTGGAATGGGCTCTGAAACATCCGACTCATACATCTTGATCACATGACCCTAGGTAATGTGTACCAATTTGTGTGAGTATTGGGCTAAATCTGAAGGAGTAGTAGCAAAATGTTACAGATATGCCTTGATCAGATGACTACAGAGATAAGGTATACCAATTTGGGTGAGGTTTGGACAAAATCGGTAGGAGTAGTAGAAAAAATCACACCCTGTGTGAAGGTAGCGGCGGCTTTGATACATTTTGTCATCTATGTGTTTATAATGTGTTTATAGCCATGTGTCACGTGAAGCTTGACCAATCACTTTGTTGACGGGTCTGACCAATCAGAACGTTGACGGGTCTGACCAATCAGAACGTTGACGGGTCTGACCAATCAGAACGTTGACGGTGAACACGGACAAAGTCAGGTATAGAGCAGGATCACGCCGCTAAAAAGTGTGTTTTGCAAAGAAAACGCAAAATGGCGTTAATGTTGTCAGGTGGAAATGGCCGTGGCCTATTTTGGGGAGTTGTGTTATGATCCAAGGAATCCAGGGCAATTTTGTTTTGATTGTATGACCTTCAGTTCAAGAGTTATAGGCCCAAATGTGAATCGGCGATGCCATTTCCTCCTTGGCCTATAGTGGGAATGTGCGTGCAAAGATTCACGGCAATCGGAAGCTGTGTTCATGATTTGTGGCATTTTGTTCAAAGCGGGCAACTCCCTCAAACTTTGGAAGCAAATCTTAGCCAATCAGGATGGAAAATGAAAAATCAGACAGATACAGCTTGATCACATGACAATAGAGATAATGTGCACCGGTTTGTGTGAGGTTTGTACAAAATCTGTAGGAGTAATATCAGAAAATGTGTTTCGCAAAAATCGGCCTCCTGGTCCAACGGTGCCAGAGAGTAGACTCACAGACACAGACACACAGACACACAGACAGACAGACAGACAGACAGACACACGGATGGACAGGGGCGAAAACATAGTGTTCGGCCTGGCGGAGACAATAAGAGAGCATAATTACAGTGCGGAATAAATTATAAAATAAAGCTCATCAGTAAAAGGCATCAGTAAAAGGAAAGCTTGCGGCGTGATATGATCTCTCTTGGTATCAGTAAGGACTCGAGCAGCAGCGTTGTGAATCAACAGCACCTGTCTGATTGATTTTTAGGTAAAGAAACCTTTACAGTAATCGAGTGTACTGAAGATGAATGGATGGACGAGTTGACCATTCTGTACCATTTTCTTGGTGTATGCCTCACACATGCATGCATCGAGAATATAGTGAGGGATGATTCATCTGAACAATATTATTTTTGTAGACCAGTGCCTATGGTTTTTGCACCGCTGTGCACTCTCAAATGTGCGTTGGTCTTTATAATGAGGGGTTTATGCACTGTAACCTATAACACCCCTCTATATGTAGTTCTCAAAGGACTGTTCTTGCAGACACATTGACATTCTCAGTCACCTGAGGAAGAAGCGCTATTCTGTTTTTCTTTACATATCGCACTAATGCACAATCATCACAGTCATCAAATGTGTGCTTTCAACCACAATTTCAACCCCTTTACTGATGTATTTCCTTTTGATTGAAATGCAGATCACTTCAGTCACTGTTCCTACTAAACACAAGCCAGTTGAGCAGTTGTCGTGAATGAAGCTCCTTTCATAGTCACTTAGAGATCTTCTTCTCTAGCTTTCTTGATCCATTCAATTGGGCCTGCTCAGCATTTTTTATTCATGCTACAAATCATGATAGGATGTAAATTGCTTAATTGGTATCATGCAGGACACTTGTAGGGAACTGTGTTAATATATTTTTTCTATTGAATTATGTATTATTGTTTATTATGAGGCTGATATTATGGGTGCATTGAGTGATTTACATGAAGCACCCACTATATGAACACAGACAAGTATAACACACATCACCAAACTTGCGCAACTATCAAACACTAGAGGGCAGCAATACCTTGCTATAACACTTGCTGTCCGGTTGCCTCAACTCTCATCGGGCCTGCCTGCAGCAGCTCCTCATTCAAATTAAATTATACTGTGAAATAAGATTACGTGTCAAGCTATGCAATATGATCGAGCACAATTGTAAGAGTTTGGCAGTAGCCTAGAGCCGAATAAAAAGGAAGCACGATGCATGCAAAGACGCGTTGTTTTATGCCTATTTGTTTTTGTCATACTGATGTGACTGGTTCGCGCAACAACATTAAAGTCGTTCCGAGGTGTGGAATGATGGGTGTCATAGCATTCACACTGCTTATTTCAAGTGAGTAAAAAATAGCAGAGCCGCTAGTCTCAGCGCTCCCCTGGGAGTACACAGACTGAGTTACTGCCCTATAATTATGTGCAGGAGAGAAAGCGCGTGTGTATGAATGAACGTGCTCCGTTTTAAAGGCGTTTTATTATGGTCGGTAGTGTCTCTAGATAGCGGATTGGGGAGCTGATCTCCCTTTATAGGTTGCCTTCTCTATACTCTCACAGAGCCCCCATGGTACACTGGGCAGCTGATTTGTGTGGATTCAATTATACAGAGACGCGTTTAGAGTCTGAAATAACCAAATAAAAAACGAGACATCCTGGAATCTCCCGAGTCGGCGAGCTCAAAGCCATGTTTCATCATTAGTGTTTACAGCGATACAGAGGAGTGATTCTGTGTCTGTCTGTGTCTAACTGAGCAGTCTGTGGAGGATTAAAACGCAACACTCTTTAATATATCAGCCTTGTTTCACTGTAAACTCTTTTTTTCCCCAGGGGCAGCCTAGATGATCTCAATTCCCGCGACCTCTCACCGCTGACCTCTCACCTCTGATGTCGAGTCTTTCAACATTACGCACGTAGAGCCAATTAACCCTATGAACTCCGATCAATTTACACGAGCAGATCATAGGCTAACACTTCCATGCTTTATTACCAGGTGCAGAAAAGACAAGATCTTAAAAGTTCAAAACATCTTGGTCAAAGTTAAATATCACTGACAGTCTGATCTGGGATGTAAGGACATGGACCAGATAGCCTAAGGTCGTACAGTGGCATGCTACAGTGCGCCATGCATTCTTAGATCAGGGGTCTTCAACGTTATTCAGCCCAAGGACCCCCTAGCTGAGAGAGAGATGAAGCAAGGACCCCCACTTCATATTGTATAAAACTGTGTTGCAGATTAAACTTTTTCATAGATATATGATTCATGCTATGTGTATTTTAGATAGTTAACCTTTTAAATGCTCAATATTTAGTCAACTTGACCAATAATTGGCTCTGTATACTCTTTTTTTCCCCTCTACACAAACGCTCCAAAAATAGCAGATCTACAAGCTCACAACACCTTGCAGTGTGAGAGCTTGTAGATCTGCTATTTTCGGCTAATGTTCCCCATCACTCAAAGATTTGGCGGACACCCTGTAGTAACTCTGAGGACCCCCTAGGGGTCCCGGACCCCCTGTTGAAGACCCCGACTTAGATGAAAAAGACAGACGGGGTTGGGTCAGGGTGGGTGAATAATGGACTGAGAGACGGACAAACTAAAACGCGTCTAGGCCTATATGCGTCTAACGAAGCAGAAATTGAGCTGTGGTGAGCCTGGGGAATAATGACCGTATAGCGACATCCTGCATTTCAGTCCATTAACCTGCCTGTAATGAACTGTATGGGGTCTTTATTAAGCATGCTGCGCTAAGGTGATGTTCACTTGCTCAACGGGTTTACGGTGCACGTCAATATACAGTAATCTGCGGTTCTGGATCACTGGATCCATATCCCCCCATGGGAAAGACAAGCCTATAGGCCAAACAATTTGATTAGGCTATAGAAGGCTATATAGCCTGTATGCATGATGTGACAATCAGAAGGAAATCGATCTGTTCAACGTTGCAACACATGTGTGGCATTACAAAACTGCAACCTAAAGCAAGCTGAATGTATAAGCCGGTTGTAAGCCGTCAAACTAAACTCCCTCGGATATTAGGACAGGTTATAGCATTTATGTTTCATAGAATGAAAACAGGCAGTGCTTCCCAATCAATGATTTTTTTACACCCACCACAGAGCTGATTATATCTAATGACATGCTTGGTGCTCGAAAACGCTCTCAAAGTAGCCTAGTGAGTCAATTAGTTGGCATAGTCCTCTGAGGCTTGCACAGCATGTGAGAAATATTGTTATGAGGTTTGAGAGATGGGGGCAAGGGGGTGGAGAGAGAGAGAGAGAGAAGAGAGAGAGAGAGAGAGAGAGAGAGAGAGAGAGAGAGAGAGAGAGAGAGAGAGAGAGAGAGAGAGAGAGAAGAAACTGTTAAACGTCAAAGCAAGTGTGTGAGGGCTTGCCAGTCCACATGCGCTGAGTTGAGCTCTGCCAAGGATCTCTCTCTTCCAGCAGCCTGCTTCATCCCCGAGGATCTACACTGACACCGACGATGGCAGAATATATGATTCACCCACTTCCCAGTCAACCTGATGTCTCTGGCTAAACTGGGATTTCATGCATGGATGCTAATACCGCATATTCTCCATATCCTATATCCACCTATGGATTTCTCACATCAACTTAATTTGACTCAAATCCGGGATTGATAAAAGGCTCCGATATAAGCGCGGGTTCCAGCGGTTCCTCTAGGTGTGTGGGACATGGGAGAGATCCAGCTGCAGGCTACCGGAGGAGTGGTGCTGAAGGAAAGCTGCCTGAGGATTTGACTGGGGAGCGGTGGGGTCTGCTCTGCGCGCCACGACGATGGCTATCAGCCGCAGCTTTATCCTCCTCCTCCTCAACGGAACAGCGTGTTTGGTAAGACAGGGGGGGGTCCCTGAGTCCTATGGAAAAGTCCACGTCGGTTCATTTCGTTCCCCGTTGTGTTGTGTGTTCAGTATAAACACCTTCTGCATGTGTCTGTCGGAGTGACTTGGAAGCGAAGCGCACCGTCCCGCTCCGAACGCACAGCCGTTCCTCAGTGCCACCAGTCCACCACACTATTGCAATGTTTTACCTCATGATCAGGGCTCATCAATATGTTCGTACACAAACTTAATGTGTCCGTGGCAATTTTTTTTATTTTCTTTTTTACACACCACTATTGCAAGGGTCCATACCTTACGGGTCCATTTGGTTCCATTTGAACACCTCAGAGTTACAGACCTATTATGATAATTCAGGGCTGGCTCTTTAGTGTTTCTGGTAATATTATTGTCCACTCATTTTGTATGTCCGTGGCAAAAATGTAATTTTGACAAAAACATGTCCACCACAAGCCAGCATGGCGATGTAGATGATAATGATAATGATCCTCATGATGATATCCACCACAATATTGAAACACCTTTAGTGATGTGCTGCCGAAAAGGACTGAGAACTTACTGCCTAACGTGCAAAAGTATCCTATAAATACCAGACGGGTAGGTCTATGCCTTTCATTTATCGGCAGAGTAGGCTATGTCTACCCATTGCGCACGAGACGTTATTATTTTAGGTTGTAATTTATTCGTTTTTTTCAGAGTAAATTGAATTGCTATGCACAGATTTTGTGATGACACGAAAGACATGCAGTGCTCCATGATTGCTTGTTCGATGTGTGTGGGATATTATGCTATTGGTTAGGCCTATAATCGTTTTATAAAGGGAGCCAAGATCAAGAAGCCTAAGCGCATAATAATGTACCAATAACGCGATTATGTGTGTGTGCGCCCTTGTGCGACTACAATATTTAGGCTAATGAGAAAACATGCAGCGTTTAGTTTAGGCTATGAACACAGAACATGAGCCTTGAGAGAACTTTTAAACAGCCCAACATAGGATTTAGGGCCAAGTAGGCTAAGCAGACTGGTTTTGTTTAAATCTGGAGTCAAGTGATGTCTGTTTGGCGCGTCTCATTGTTTGTCCTCTTGATGACATTGTGGCTTTGTATGTGTACTGTAGTAAGATTCCAACCACCTCCATCACTTTAAACATGAATAAAGGCCTAGCTTTCTGGGGATTTTATATGTATAGGCTTTGTCTTCAAATTGGGATGAGGGAAACCTGATACTGATTCATCAAAGAGGGCGATGATACACATGGGAATTCCAAAAATAATTGGTTAACCTGTGCCTTTGCTGTCTGGGGATATGGATCCCATATCCCATATTTGACAGGCCGATAAATAAATACATTTTATATATATATATATATACATATACATATACATATACATATATATATATATATATATATATATATATATATATATATATATATATATATATATATATATATATATATATATATAAATCCAGCCTGCATGGCCATGAACTTCACTTGGCCCTTCCACTGTATTAGTGAAGGTAGTGGCCTGGCTGTATGACTGTATTAGTGAGATAGATATCTTGGTTGTGGTAGATATCATGTGATGACACTATACTGTATATATATATATATATATATATATATATATATATATATATATATATATGCATACACACACACACACACACACACACACACACACACACACACACACACACACACACACACACACACACACACACTATGTGTGTACATATAAATATATTCACAGAAACAAGAAAGCATCATCTCCAAAATGCCTGAAAAGAATTAGGCATGTGATTGCAAGTGAAAAAAAAGCTGATAAGGAGAGCTAAAATCCATGTCGGCTTTCGGGGCATTTTATGAGCACTGGATTGTGGCCTATTCTAAATCAGATTGACTGTAGCCCAATGAATGATAATTTAATTAATTGATGTGCATTATTTTCTTCAGACCATATATCTATGAAAAACGTACATGACATCCCTCAGCGTGAGATCTTGGGTAATTTATTAGCTGCGTGACAATAATAAATTATGGGGCAATTAATACATTATCCAACTTTTTATTACAGGACTGAGAAGTGATTAATAATCATAGGCCTCCCGTGAATAAAAAAATCGATTTGGATGACTTTCTATTGTAATAAGTTCATCATGCCCAGAGTGTCTCGAGTCTCAAGGGATGATTTTCATTTGGAAATACAACTTTATTATAGACTACTATTAACACAATGTGTCAGGGTGATTGTTGTTTAAATGATAGATTTCATATGTCAAATGTTAATTAAAGCCTGTATGTAGGGGTTTATAAATAATATAAAACATGCCACTTGACTGCTAGAGAAATTGTGTTTATTTTTGGCAGTAACTACAGTTATTTTTCATTTTTGACAGTGAGTAAGCTGCCTAGATTTCTTTGTAATGAACTAAATGGCTCAACAACGCAGTTTCATCATCATCTATGGAGTGCATTCTCCAATAGATCAATGAGGATAACTTTGAGGACTTAATCCATTGCATTCCAGCATTATGGAATAGCTTGTGAAAGGTGCAAGGAAAAAAGTAAAAATGCTATAGCACAAAGTAAAATCCTCAGTTTTAAATAATGCATTTGTAACTGAGAGTGTACAAATGTAACCGTTTGGTTATATTTCTCTACTCTCAGCACTGAAGATTTGACTATAGGTTCAGTACACAAAGACTGCAATTGCACTCCACCTCATCTGTAGTGTTTTCACTTCAAAGATATACCATACGCGATACAGGCCAGGTGCCTGAAATGAATCAAGTGACAGATATAGCTAAAGCCAGATGAAAGCAAGGACTGGCAGTGGCCACTAGAAGATAATTTGACATTTATGAGTAGAAATTTGAAGTAGATGCACAATATGAAGCAGAATAAACCAAAATGGGGAAACAAGAGCACGAGAGAATTCAATGCATAGACAGTAAAATCCTTTTAACTTTGAGAGTGTAAAAATGGACCCATAAGGGTTACATTAGTTAAATGAAAACTCAGAATTCTTCTGTGTAGTGAGCAAGAGAAGGTCAGTGTATAGAAATGAAATGGATGAAGTACTAGAGAAAAGAATGACAGTTAAATTCTTGTTTTAAGAGACTATTTCTTGGAAAGATTTATTTTTGGCATTTTTATGCTTTATTTCACATAGATCAGTTTAGAGAGAAAGGAAACCAAGGGCAAAGAGAAAGGAGAGATATGCTTCATAAACATGGTTCACATTTGAACCCATGTCCTCCTCGCACTCACTAGGAGAGCATAATGTCTGTACATTAACAAGAGACTATTAACATAAAGTTTGTCTTCTTAAGCACAAAAAAACATGATCAAATCTAAACTTCTCTTCCTCGCACACTGGATGCAACTACAAATTGACACTGCAGCAGCAGAAAAAAGGCTTTATATGATTCTGATATGTAAAATGTAAAAATGAACCTGTGTGACAGTAAATATTTATATGAACACTCAGGATTTTACAATTTTAAGAAAGACTTGTTCTCCCCTTCTTTACCCAGTATATAGCTGGATCATATGAATGCTGAAGGGCTTTTTAATTTGAAACGACAGATAGGCCTACATGCAGCGGCGATATGCGGCCAGCTGACCAGTGATATAACTTCATCAGTCAGTGATGTTAAGGTTTGGTGTTATCCCCGTAGACGTTGGGGCGTGCCAGTTTAATAGATCAATAGATCAAGACTGACTGGAACCAAAGGTCGGAGATACTGTATGTACTCAACCATGTTGCACCAGACGTCCTCTCTGCTTGATTGACTGCTGAGCAGAGGCAGAAACTATATGGACTAGGGCTGTGTGAGTTCATCCAAAGTTATCAATTCATATGGTCACAAAACGTGGTACAGGAGCTACAGTATATCCACCACCGTTACAAATAAAAGCATGTGTGTGTAAACTTATCAATCGTGAAATAATAAGTCAAGTGCCTGCAATTATAGGGCCTGGACAAGGTAGTCCCTCTCTCTGTCTCTCTTTCAAACACACTGACGCACGCACGCACGCACGCACGCACGCACGCACGCACGCACGCACGCACGCACGCACGCACGCACGCACGCACGCACGCACACACACACACACACACACACACACACACACACACACACACACACACACACACACACACACACACAAGGTTATGGTTCGCACATATCTATTTTTACATTTTTACAGTAGGTGCAAATGCGAGTGAAATAATCACACTTTAGAGCCCTTCAAATTATAAGAAAAGGTTAGTTATTAGGATAGGCTACATTCCATACCCTGGAGGACCAATTGCTCCCGCAATTGGCTATTTCCTTGTTAAGGCAACCAGCCAACCAATGGTGTAACTTCATCTTTCAGGCAGTCAGGGTATTTGTGTTTATAGGCTGGCCCCGCTGCTGCGGTCCAGCCAAAACAGCTAAACAGCACAAACACGGGTGATCAGGGCAGTGAACCCACAGCTGGAACGGGACATGCTACTGGAATGGTTGTGCAGTTTCACTGTATGCATGTTCAAGCCTGTATCCCTGGGTATTTCTGTAAATATAAATGTGCATTTACACAAAATGCGGTAGAGTAATGATGTATGTATCTATGTATTAGTGTACTGTATGTACATTTCAATATACAAAATAAATAAATAAATAGATAAAACAAAAGGGACACACACATGGACACATCATGCACACACATTGTATGTTCAAACACACACAGACACTCATAATGGGGTTTATTTTGTTATGGGTCTCTGGCTTTAAATTTGCATTGTAACCTTCAAAGAGCAAAAAATGGTATATGTGGCCTCAGGTTACTCATACATACTCACACACACAGTAAGCTCAGTATAAAAGCATGAATCTCGGGTATCACATACATACATACTCACACACAGTATAGAAGCATGCATCTCAGCTATCTCATACATACTCCCAATGAGCTCAGTGTAGAAGCACGTATCTCAGCCAATTCATACATACTCACACAGTGAGCTCAGTATAGAAGCACGTATCTCAGGTCTCTCAGACATACTCACACACAGAGCTCAGTGTAGAAGCTCAGGTCTCTCATAACAATGTACACTGAGCTCAGTATAGAAACATGTACAGTGTCTCAGGTAGCCTCTCTGTGGCCATGAGAGACTGTTCTGCTTGATATTCCCGCTGCTTGCTTACAGCAGGGAAACGCACGCATGCACGCGCACGCGCACACACACACACACACACACACACACACACACACACACACACACACACACACACACACACACACACACACACACACACACACACACACACACACACACACACACACACACACACACACACACACGATATGCTTTGCAATATTATGTACAGTATATTAAAAAATGACATTCATGAGGACAAGAGTATCTCTGTCATCATTCTTTACAGGGTTTTTATTTGGTCATGTATTAAGGAAGTGGCAGAACAGTCGCCAGTGGTTTTATTTGTTTACCCATTATTTAACCCGCAAAATCAATTGAGAACATTTTCCTTTTTTTTATGATGATGATGATGATATTTCGCAATGGATAGGGGATCTTAATTAAGCCATACAACACAGAAAAGCATTACAACAGGAAACATAAATCACCTACAGATAAGGGCAATAAATGGAATTATAGCGGTTGGAGAGTCTGAGATTCAACACGGCCAAAAATGTTCCACAGTTAAGCCCTGATTTATATTTTGTCGTAAGTCTGTGGTGTACCACTCACCACAAATGACTGCCTTACTTTCAATGAAAATATGTGACACGTCTTGCATCAATGAAAAGTATAAATTTGTAGTTAGCAGCAGTATGTTACCTGCCCTCTTTTCAGGCTAACTAACCTTGTCCAGACAGATGAATCTAAGCAAACCTACTGTACCACCGAACTCCAGTATAAACAAAAACAAATGGTCAAAATGCTGCTGTTTGATACTACACACACACTGCAGTCACAAATGTGAGACAACAGGAGCCGACTGAATACTGATGTCTTTGTGGCTTTCTGTTACTCTTTTCCCAAGGCCCCCACCCCTCCCCCCTCTCCCTCTCTCTCTCTCTCTCTCTCTCTCTCAAAACATGACAGATTTCAAAGTATGTCTCACACACACATCCAAAAAGAAATCTATGACAACAGTGTGTTACAACGAGGGGTTATGGACAGACAAATGCATGCGGTAGAGTTTTCATCCCTATATTCCCGCTGTGATGCCATTTTAGTGCAAATGGTGTGTGTGTGTGTGTGTGTGTGTGTGTGTGTGTGTGTGTGTGTGTGTGTGTGTGTGTGTGTGTGTGTGTGTGTGTGTGTGTGTGTGTGTGTGTGCGTGTGTGTGTGTGTGCACGTGCTTGTGTGTGTGTGCTCGTGCATGTGTTGGGGGGGTCATTGTCCTTAGCAGTCCAAAACTACACACTCCCCTATTTGGTATCGACAACAACCATTTCATTCACTCCCCTTCCCCTCTGCCTATTATCAGCAGACCATACCTAAAAAGCGACGGACGGAGTCGCTGGTGAAGGGGAGGGGCAGCTTGTGTTATAATGGTCAGGCTCTGTGGCTCCCTGCCTGTGGTATAAAGCGGCTACAGTTATGCACAGCCACGGCATCAATGACCCCAGAGGTGCGCCTTTTTCTACCGACCGCCCGCAGAGGAGCCCAGCAGAGCCTCAACCTACAAGGCCCGTGCCTGGTTGACACGCAGCCTTGGCAGTGTAAGAGTGAGCGTGATAGTGAGCATGAGCGTAAGAGAGAGAGAGAGAGAGAGAGAGAGAGAGAGAGAGAGAGAGAGAGAGAGAGAGAGAGAGAGAGAGAGAGAGAGAGAGAGGGATAGATGAAGAGAGTGCATGCTCCCTGACACTGTTAGCCCTTATAGTGAAGCACAGAGCAGCTGTCCTGGGACATAACACACTGTCTACGCAAACCAACACAATTTACTGTGGCACTGCTCCAAGGAGCAAAGCCTTGACCGATACAGTGGCACATGTACAACTGTCTGCTGGTTTGGAAAGCATAGTGTACAGTGTTAAAGAAGAGGGACTTGTATAGTCTGTGGTGGAATGAGTAGGTGTACTGTACCACACAGGCATAGAGGATGAGAGAGGCATGTACATTTCACGTGCTAACCAAGAATAGGAAATTCCATAAAGTCAGGTTTTAATTTTTGATAAAGACGCACTTTGAAAACACACAATAGGACCACAGTTATGGATCGTGCTAATATTGTCACATCTTTCGCCTTTCACAGATACCAAGGTAGCTTCCATACAGTAAAATCCTCAGTGTTAATTCAACAAACTGGAGGTTCGGGCCACTATGCGCCCTCACATCTAGAGTTCGGCCGATCCGACCGAGTCATGGTGTCGGGGGCTTTGTCAGAGTACGTTGTACCCGTCTGTCTGTGTTCCTTTTTTCCCCATATATGGAGATCTCTGTATCTGTATGTCTACCTGTGTCCCTTTTTATGCTCATATATGGAGATCCCTGATGTCAATAGTATATTGGCATGCCCATATATGGGCATATTGGTTGGACATAGGGACAACTGGATATCCATATATGCCCATATATGGATATATCGGTCGGATCGGCGGTTCTGGACAACCGCATAAACGAACAACTCAGCGGCGGGCACCGCACTCCCTTAAGTCCTTGCCGATGCGCGAGCCGAGTTTGAAGTCGGTCGGCCCCGTGTATGCACATGACCAGGGGTGCACATAACTTTTTAGGTGGGGGGGGGGGGGCTAGAAAAAAAGGACGCTCTGCTTCTTAATTCCGCCGATTTTCGTCGTTTTTTTTTTCTCACGCTGTTACATAAAGCCCCCAAGGTTGGTGCCCTGTGCTGCTGCGCTGATTTTATCCGCCAGATTGGGACGTTCACGGCATATTTTGCACCATTACGGTGCGTTCATCATCGGTGACGAGTGCCTCTAACAGCCGCTGCTGGCTGCGTGCACGCTGCGAGGCAATGCGAGGCGATGCGAGGCGACGCGAGTCATATCTCTACCCCTGTGCCTAATGGCTGTACATGGGGCCGACGGGTGCTTTAGAGTGATTGTGTGAGTGTGGCTTCAGGAAGTAAATTCCTAGCCTCGATCTCCAGGCTTTTATTTTTTAGTTTTGCTAAAAAATAAAAGCTTGGAAATTCCTGTCCCAGCTGTTGGTGCGCAAAAGCGCCTCGCGTCGCCTGATGTGGTGCGCATTTTTTATTTTGGGTGCGCATGCGCACCTGCGCACCAGTTATGTGCACCCCTGCACATGACCATATATATGTGCATAGCGGTAGGATCTGTGGCTCTGGACAACTGAATCTCTATATATGCCTATATATGGGCGTATCGGGTTTGTTTATGGTTATGTCTGAGTCAGCGTGACGTGGCTGTGGTCCTGCCTATATATGGGCGTATCGGGTTTGTTTATGGTTATGTCTGAGTCAGAGTGACATGGCAGTGGCCGTGGACCGCTGGCCTCCATTAAGCCAATTTTAATATAGGAATGGACCCTTACAGGTTAACGTCGCAGTTCACACGTCCAGAGCGTGGCTTAAATCCTCCGAAAAATCTATCTCTGATCATGTCAAGTATTTTTCTCACTCAAAAAACTTCCATAAAGAAGTTTTATAGTATCTCAAACGTGGCCTCGTTTAGCATTCCAGGACCTATTCATTATGCCAATATGCCACACCTATAGAATCAAGCCCTCATTAATATGCCAATATGACACAACCCTGGAGTAATCATGCCGACCCCCACCCCCGCCCAGAAAACAAACAATCAAACAAACATGAGCAATATGAGTCTAATTATGCCTAATTATTATCAGGGCTCAACATTTTCAATATACATTTTAATATAATATTTTTTACTTTTAATATAATTGTAATTTCTAAATTATTGCATTGTAAATATACTAAACTAGTAGGCAACAATATAAGAATTTAATTAACACAGGATTTTACCATGCTTTTTTTACAGCATGGCTCCTCAGAAGCAAGCCGTCTAGAAGAGGGTCAGTGTGTCTTGAGCTAATCTCGTTTTCTCGCAATCTTTCTTTTTTTATCTTCAAATTTATAATGGAATTGAAAGGGGATCTAATCAGGCTGAAACCATGCCCAAATTCGGAGTCACAGATATGTAATAGACGACTGATGTCACAGGCTGGCCAAATGGAGTCTGAGATCCAAATCGGATCCTATCCTGAAATCCACATGATTAAATGTTTTTATTTGTCCGAACAATATGGGACAGATATTTAAACAGATCAGCATTAATTAGATTGTTAAATGTTAACACTGAAACAAGATGTCCTGATACAGCAGGGCCCCCTGGTTTCATGCTGATCTCATCAAAGCGCGACAGGAACTACTGGTTTCCTCATCATAATGAGACGGGGTGGTGGGTGGTGAAGTAACAGTGCAATTTGTATTCTCAGTTCTCAGTTATCTGTAAACAGACTGTTCTGCTTGGATGAGCACCTATTGTGGAGTGTGCCAGTACTGTATGTTTACCCCATAATCGGGGAAATACAGTGATTTTCAGAGTTGTCTCCATACACAGACAGGACTCTCTTTAGCAGTTTCTAACAAGTGGAATAGCTTGCCACTGGAGGGTTCAATTAACATGAGCTTTAAAGAGATGTTTTCAAGTACAAAAATGCAGCATGCAGGTAGCAGGAACATTTCTGTGAGATTGTTTCACAGTTGTTCAGAATTACGTGTAGCAGAGGTAGACCTGCATAGGTCAGGACAATCTCATGTATTGTTATCAGCGCCTGGATCATATTGATGTGAGCTTTTTGGGGGCGCTATTCAGAAATTAATCAGAAGGCCGAAAGCATTAATAAATCCTACTTAGATCCCTTGATGTGAGAGCACTCGAGTGGAGCTTTTCTACCTGTGCCTCCGTGAGATGATACCTGAGCGCTCCGCTTGGGGTTTTCAAACAGAGAGCATTGCTTTAATCAGCCCTGTCCCATCAGCCCTTGCATTCTCTGTGCTCCCAGGAGGAACTCTCTCTCTCACTGTGTGTCCCCCATTGACGCCCTACTCTGGCGCCCCTGCCTCCATGTCGATATCTTATAATGTAAAAATTTGATAGCCAATTCAGAGCCGGGCATCTCCCTCCGCATGCACAATGGACCTGCTACCCCTAGCTCACGTGGGGCCACACAACTAAACCTGTCTAAAATTTGTCAGGGGGATAATCGGGGAAGGGGGTTGGAGGAGAAAAATAGAAAAGAAAAAAAGAGCTCCTCTGTGCGGTGAGTTCGTCCACCTATCACGGAGCTAAGCTCCAGTGACCTCCTCGGAGCCAGCATAAATTATTCATTGAGAGTCAAACGGCTTGTTTCTTGTGAAATTACCTTTCCCCCATGCCCCCCCCTTCATACTAGCCAGTGGAATAATTAGTTATAAGGGCACAGCCGTTCTTAGACTTTAATCATGTAACAGAGAAGTCTCCTGCAGTGAGCCTATTAGATGTGGAGATGGAGCACAAAAGCATTGATGAACGCTTAGGAAAACTGAGCTATGCCCGAGCCTTTAATTAAAAATTTATGTCATATTAGAGATGAAGATTTCAACTCAACAAGCCAGAGGAAAATGGAGTGCTTATTGAACTTGTCAGCTCCTAAGGACAATCACGTGCATTCATCTCCGGCTGGGTGGTGTATACGGATAGGCTCTCTCAATGTTTAGCGTCTGCAGTGCCAACTGCTAAGAATTGAAATTAGAATAATGTAAACTCTGGCAGGAGTCAATTTAGTTGGCAAGAGCCTAATTCTGTGAAAGTTCTGTTTTGTTTTTATCTCTGAATTGTTACCACCTACCTCTAAAGAATTAAAACATCACCAGACGTATCAGTAGGCGGCAGGGTTATCATAGTTGACTAAAACTAACAAAATAACAAAAACCTGAATTGGAAAAACATTTTAGTTAACTGAAACAACAAAGTCTTATGCACAACTGATCAGCTCGTAGGCAGGGATCAGACGCATAGAATAAAATAAAATGACCCACACACTGTCTACACTTGCACATAGGGACATACAGTACAACGTTGCTTAACATATTTTTATTTAAGCAACGTTTCGGTTGTATTGTGTGTTTACACAACTGATTAAAACTAATATCATAGAGAAAATGCCCTTAGTTTTTGTTTTTGTCAAAAATCTTCAAAAAATAGCAGATCTACAAGCTCATACGCATTGTGAGCTTGTAGATTGGCTATTTTTGCAATTTTTCTGACCTTGTTGAATCTTGCCCCTGCATCCATATTACAATAAAAAACTAACACTAAAATGAATAAAAACTAAAAAACTAAAACTAAGCCTAATAAAGAATAAACTTAATTAGCAAACCCACTTTAAAACAAATCAAAACTAAACTAAAATTGAAAACAAACTGAGACAGTTAACCCTAACCCTAACCCTAACCCTCAAAACTAAAAGAAAAAAAACTCTGAAAGTCTGGCTATGTGAGGCTGAGGAGAATAGATTATCCACTTCCTTTTATAGTTTGTTGTACGATGGTGTCGCACGGCAGGACATAATTGCCAATTTTCACACATTTTTGCCTATAATGACATGCCCAAAGTAGGGACATCAGTTTGAAAGTGGTTAAACGGAATACATTTCAGTTTCACAGGCTCATTATTGCCTTTGTAACTGGCAGGTTTGTGAATATCAACCCCTACCCAGCCCCTCTCCCACCATGGCTTCCCTGCTGGGAGAGAGGCTGAAGGCTTGTGCTCCCTGGCTGAATGACTCACAATTACTGCAGCGACAGAGCCCACAGCCACCTTCTCTTCTCTCCAACCATCTCACTGACTCACTTACTGTAGCATACATGACAGATGACAAAATCACAGCATTAATATCATTGTACATGATTGCCCGTCGCCCACGGTTTGTCTACCCAGGGTGTGATTTAGAATTTTTAAATTGTGCCCAGTCTTCGATATCAAAATCAATATTCCACTTCTAACATGCAATGATGAATAAATGAACATTGTCTGCCCCAGAATGTGTATTTTATTTTTGATTGGCTAAAATGACTTCTTGAAAATGACAGAAAATCTAAAATCACGGAATGTTTTTCCCATTCTAAATCCCATAGACTTTTTGTAGCATCACATCAAACAAGAACTGTGTAAAAAAATAAAATAAAAAAATAAATAAATATATATATATATATATATATATATATAGTCTGGTGATTTACCTATACAGTTATGAAAGAGTACGAAAATAAACGGTTACCTACAAATAGACAATTATCAGCCTTAAAAATGCCTACGGTATATCTCCCATTACACATGGGAGATAGAGGCGCCATGGCGCACATAATCAGCACCACATCATGTTGCATTGGATTATTTTCTTTCTGCAGCAAAGTATTGTCAGTTCTCAGTTGTTTCGACTGAAACATTCAAACAAACTAAATAATAACACACACTGATAACAAATGTCACAATCTAAGGAATCTCTGCAATCGCCGCAGAATTAATTCAATTTCCTCCCAAGACAGACTGTGTCAAAATACATATCATGAACGATACAGAGTCACCTCCCTGACAGAATTGTTTTGGAACACAGTTCTTATATGACGTGAATAAAATAAAAATGGGATTTTGAATGGGACAAATACTTCTGTGACCAAGGGGGACTCCACATTTGGGCATGGTTTCAGCCTGATCAGAGGCCCATTGACTTCCATTATGAAAGTTAAATTGTTAAAGATAATAATTTCCAAAAGTATAAAACATAATGTGAAAAGAAAATGTGGAGGTACTTCTGTGGCCTACTGGCCAGGTAAGTAATTTAGCTCTGATTGGTCCAGCAGTTTGCAAGATTATCTATGGACACACTGACTGACAGACACACACACACACACGCACGCACGCACGCACGCACGCACGCACGCACGCACGCACGCACGCACGCACGCACGCACGCACGCACGCACACACGCACACACACACACACACAGACACACACACACAGACACACACAGACCCTCTTATAGATGGCTAGTAACGTAAAAGAAAACCCCAAAAAATTCTGAAGTAAAATATTACTTTCACTTTTTATGGCAGTGTAACTGAAGGAGCGAACAATGGAGCTATTCTATTCTATTTTGACTCTGCTTACACGGCACAAGTGAAGACTGGAACAGGTCTGACAATTAAATGTGACATTTCATATACTGTTTTATTTGCATCTGCTCCCGTCTTGGAACATTCTGCTCTTTGTTAACCTCAGAGTCTCTACAATTAGAGCTGCAACACTGCAGAGTTTTTCCACACTGCAGTCAAAAGTAACACAATATTGCCGCTTGTGGTTATATACTGCATGGTGTATGGTTACTCTATTTTAAAGTTCAATTAGTTATACCTTTATTAATCCAATGGGAAATTCTGTTTCAGCTTCACCCAGCTGATGGCTGCTCAGAGGATCTCGGGGTGGGGGGGGGGGGGGGGGGTTAGTGCAGTTAGGTGGGTTAAGCGTCTTGTTCAGGTACCCATCGACACTATAAGCGGGCCAGGAGGCGAGCTGGAGAGCTTCTGATTACCAGCCGGTATCTCTACCCACTAAGCCACGACCGCCCAATTGATACATAATAACCAAAGACGTACTGTAGCTATGTGCAGCCGTTCAGTTTATGACATCAATGACCTGAGATGTAACCCTCACCCCCCCCCCCCCCCTCCCACACACACACAGTTTGGAAAAGGTCTAACTGAATTGTTCAACGCCAATATTAATAACCTCAGAGGCCTCAGAAGCAGCATCAAATAGCCTCAAAACAGAATTTTAGAGGGAGACAGAAGAGTGATCAACCCAAAACTTGATAATTGTTTTTATAATTGTTTGCTGTATCATCTGCCATTGACTGCATACTGTGCATGATAATTTATTTGTTTACAAAAAATAAGGTGCCATGTGGGTGCACACAGCCAACACAGAACGCCTTCAGCAGTTGCAGCCCTGGTTACAGATGTGCTTTTTCCGAGTCATATTAAACCCAGTCTACCATTTCACAATGACAGTGAACACTGAATCGGACACCTGGAGGGACCAGACACTTAAATCTTCTGTTCAACAATAGCACAATCCTCACTTCATTCTACCCTTGCAGTCTGGAAATTCAACCTTCCAAATAACGTCACTATAAAGGGTGTGTGGGGGGCTCTGTAGCTACAGTATAACAAAGTACCCTGTAATGTGTTGTATTTTAATTCATTCACATAACCTTATTGTTAGCCCTGGCACCACAATGAGACTGACTCTGGTTAACTGACAGTGGCAGGGGCAGTTTTAGAGGAATTCGGACTGACGTAACTCCAACAATCCTAGAACTGACGTAACTCCAACAATCCTAGAGGCACCACAGGGATGCTTAAGTGCTACCTGGGGAGGCAGGTAGAGTGCTGTCCTTGCTTCCCAGCAGCCAGCAGCTTCCTGAAGGAGAGTAGTCAAACACAAGCCACTCTTTTGCTAGCATCTTTGGGGAATAGTCCATTTGTTATGAAAGTCATCCCGCTTGCCCCAAACTCCCCCATCCAGGAAAAAAAAAAAAAGAAATCGTCTGAAGAGATTAAAATCAATATGTCTACAGCCCTCCCAATTTTTTTTCTTCCATTATTAATGAACGAGTGATTTTCTGGGCAGTTATCACAGCCATCTGACTCAAAGAGGAAGGAGTCCTTGTCAATGGCTGTTGATGTTCTTTTTTTTGTCTGCGTGAGGGTAGAACATTGGTCCCTGTGGTGAAGCCTAAAGGATCAGAGCAGCAATAGACAGGTAACTAAAGGAGAGGACGTCTAGCCTCCAATGGACCCATGGGGATAAGGCCAGATTAGGGCAGGGGCAGCCCTCTCGTCTGAGTCCAACACCAGACCACAACCACAGCAGTGGGAAATCCTCGAAAGGCGTGTTGAAATGCGATCCACGTTGTTATGAAAAGAAATACACGTTTTTAGAGAGACAGGAAATCAATAGTGCTGACTGACTGTGGCGCAAGTGAGCAAATCTGACTGGTCTTGAAAAACCTGCCTAAGATGGAATAAGAATGAGTAAGACTTAATAATCCTGACTAAGCTTGTATAAGGAAGCCTAGGCAGTAAAGACAGTGGATGGATCAGAGCACAGACAAGGAAACATGCATTATGTATGATAGTATAAAACCTCCTGGGCTCGGAGGGCATAGATCCTCTCTCCATCTCACTTTCATGCATGAATACACACATGCACGCACGCATGCACACACACACGCATGCAAAGACACACACACTTTATTCTCTACACCAGCACGTATCGGCACATGCTCACAATTTTATTTAAAAAGTCACTCACTCATTTGCCCGCTGACTCATGCCCTCACCTTTGTAACACTGATAGTTTTCCACATTCATCATAAGATGACACCCATACGCTGAACAGACAACAAGAACACAAACAAAGATGAGCCCATCCTCTCCATGGCTGGATCAAATAGGACAGGGTGGCACTGGAAGCTTCCGCAGCATAGCTGACAGACCCTACCTGTTAATAGATCATTACCATCACATAATTACCCATTACTTTGCTCTCCCGCCTGCACTTTCTCAAAGCCACCGGCGAGCTGAGCGGAGCCCTACTATCATATCTCTTCACTTTCCTCCTCGTCAGTTGATGCTCACATCTAGCAGCATTGTGCCGACACAGATTTCATTAATTAAAACAGTAAAAGACTTAATTGGACCTCACTGTTTATACTTCTGCCCCCATTCTTCTTTCCTGCCTCCAACTAAATGCACCATGGCAATAGCATGGTCTAACTCAGGCTCACACTGAAGGGTTCTGATGGGAAGAGACAAAAAAAACATGTTTAAACCAAAATTCATGTTTTGGTCGATTTATTTGCTTTATTTAGATAGCATAGTAGAGAGACAGGAAACTGAAGGCAGCGAGAAGGGGAAGGACATGCGACACAGGAATGGAACTGGGGGTGTTGCGCCCTGGAGAGTCCTTTCACGATACGTTTTTAGTACATATTTTCAGGAATCTTTCCCTTTTAACCACTTTCAACTTAGCATCCCTATTTTGGGCATGTCTACAAACAGTGGGAGATATCTTTCAAAACGTTTTGATTTGTTTGGAGTAGGGCTTAAGTGGCTAAGGATGGAAACAGGAGGTAAGACTGTGATCTGTCATGTGATCAAGTACTTCTAATGCATTCGGAAACAACTCCATGGACAAAGAATCAGAAGTTGTTAGACAATGTGGAATGTGGAAAAAGAGTCATAGAAGTGCTTCCAGTTATTCTGGTGCAAGACCATGGGCAACAAAATCTATCTTCTCTTCATTGTCTGTGAAACAAGTTTGAAGTGTCTCTTAATGACATCGGGGTACTGTTTTCTAGCTTCAGAATAAAATTGCGCACAACACTCACAGATACTGATTGAACTGGCCATTGGTGAAAAACATTCACTAACGTTGCTTTTTTGGTGTGGATTTTCTGTTACAAGCCATGCTGTCATCCCTCAGGCTAGTCAAGTAGCTTGGGAAATTAGATAGTATTTTTATTTATATGCAGTATTTTCTCTCTCAGCCAGAGTAAACAAAGGAATGTAATAATGTATGTAATGTGTGTTATAATAATAATAATAATACATAAATATACATACATACATACACACACACACACACACACACACACACACACACACACACACACACACACACACACACACACACACACACACACACACACACACACACACACACACACACACACATTGATAGAGTGTCATGATTACTACCACTGGAGGTATGAAAGGTAAATTAAGTATCGATTAAGCCTATGATTCGTTTTCAGTCCACGTTCCTTTCTCCCTTGGTAAAAGCTGTCTACTTTTGTTCTCTACTTTCCTACTAACACTTTCCTCACTCTTCTCTCTCCCTTACTTTCACTCTCTCTGCCTTTCCAAATCTTCCTCTGTCCCCACCTCTCGCTCTCTTTCTGTCTCTCTCTCCAGCTGACCCTGGGTCAAGAAGATGAGGCTTCAAGCCCCAAGAGCTCTTCAGACGATGCATCCAAGACGGTGGGCCTTCTGAGTGGGCAGGCCCCACTCTCCCCCCTGAGCCGCTGGATGCTTCACAGCAAGAGCAGAGCAGCGAACTCCACCTCGCTGGAGCTCCCCTACCGCTCCCCGCTGCCCTTCTCCAAGCAGGAGTTCTCCAAGCAGGAGTTCTGGGAGATGCTGGGAAGCGACCTGCTTAAGCCCGACGCCTCTAGCTCCAGGGTAAAACGCCGGCCCATCGTCAAAACCGGCAAGTTCAAGAAGATGTTTGGCTGGGGGGACTTCTACTCCAACATCAAGACAGTGCGCCTCAACCTGCTGATCACGGGAAAGATTGTGGACCATGGCAACGGCACGTTCAGTGTCTACTTCCGCCACAACTCGACGGGCCAGGGCAACATCTCTGTCAGCTTGGTGCCACCGGTCAAGGCGGTCGAGTTCGACTTGGAGCGTCAGAGCGTGGTCTACCCTAAGGACTCCAAGATCTTCAACTGCCGCGTGGACTACGAGAAGGTGGACCGGAGCAAGCGCACGTCACTCTGCAACTATGACCCGTCTAAGACCTGCTTCCAGGAGCAGACCCAGAGCCATGTGTCCTGGATCTGCTCCAAGCCCTTCAAGGTTATCTGCATTTACATCTCCTTCTATAGCACAGACTACCGCCTGGTCCAGAAAGTCTGCCCGGACTACAACTACCACAATGAGATGCCCTACCTGCCCTCAGGCTAGAAGAACAACACACAGGAGGGATGGGAGGAGGGGAGAGATTTGAAGAGGAGTGATTACGATGTGTGAGGACGAAAACCAGGGCTGTGAATCAACCCAAAACGCTGTTGTGGGAACAACACCTTATAAACCCTCTCTATAACCTGACTACTGTAACATGTGAAAAGAAATACAACAACATATATGCAAAACAAAAAAAAAGTATGGTATGCAGAATGAGGCATTTGGGATGCTTTACTGCAGCATTCATTATTGGCTGGTGGTGTAAAATCACATACCACCGCCAACACACACGTTTTTACCTCAACACAAGTTCCAAATATCACCGTTCTCACCAGCTACTCTGCTCCCTCACCAATTCATCTCTGAATGTTCTATGTCTGATTGCATTGATCACTTGTCATCTTACACAAAGTCACAAGGCAGTATTTGTTCCGGGAACATCATGCATTAACATGCTGTAATCCAAGTCATTGGAGAATTGTATAGATATTCAGAATTTAATAATAACTTATATACATGTATGTTTACAAACATCTATGATTAAACATAGATGTACAGTATAGATGTCCATCTATTGCTGTAGAAGACCCATCCATGAAGTAATATTGTATTGTACATTTAACCAAATCATACATTTTGTGATCACACAAAGATCTGCTGAATGTAAAGTGTAACCAGATGATCAATCAGGTAACACTAAAAAGGGCGTCTTTTGTATGTGCTCTGCAGTGCAGACCATCTGAGAACAATGTTGATTGTCTCTCTTCATCTTTACACACTGTCCCAATCTTCATCATCATCTCTGGAAGCTTCCCATCCAAGACGTGCTCATCTGTTCTGTTTACTCATAAGTTTACAACCAAATCTAATTTCACTATATCCTTGAGTTAGGCTATACCACCTATATTACAATGCAATAGAGAGGGAGAAGGAAAGAGAGAGAAAGAGAGAGAGAGAGAGAGAGAGAGAGAGAGAGAGAGAGAGAGAGAGAGACTATAGAAAGAGAGCAAGAATTTGCGAGAAAAAGCAATTGCTTGACAAAGATTTGGGGCAGGGCTTAAGACAAGTTCAGTGCGAGGGAAATAAGTAGATTCTGCATAGAGATAGACTCACCCGCTCCACATCTTGAGAGGGGGAGAGGTGCAGGGAGCGAGAGATTCAGTGAGCTCGTTTAATTAAAGTGGAGGGTACAGAAGGAGACGTTGAGTGTGCAGCTCCTTCTATTGTCCCCTCTGTATGAAAAAGATTACATTTTGTTGCCGTCAGGATTCCTGATTTCACGCCTTGATAACTTTGACTGTGTGTGGGGGAGATTGCTCTCTCTCCCGACAAATACTGTGTTCACTAAAGGCTGCCCATTATCTTGAATAAATGAAAATATTATCATAATAATTACTATAATTTAATCTCCCTTAGAACTAATTAAGGTTTCAACGAGAGGGCAAAATTGTATTCCTGAGAAACCGAGTCATTTGGTAGGAGGATAAGAGCTTGTTCTTGGATTACTGTACTGTATTTATGTACAGAGCTGGCACACAAAGCTTAGCCCTGAGTTAACTGGTCTCATTAAGATAAATTGCCACTGGCTGGCCCATCTCGTGTTTCTCTCTCAAACAATATGACTGGAGATTAGGGTCCAATGTATGAATTGAGCCGCCTCACATTTTGCTGGTGGGCTGAGATGGGCAGAATGACTTTACAGTTTACTTACAGTGATCAGTCATAAGCCAGGTGTAAGGGAGTTATTAGGCATGGAAACGGTGATAATGGAGAACTACTGTGAAGCTGAAATGGTGTGATATATGTGATAATGTGTGTATTTGTGCAAGGGTATGTGTCTCCTGGGAAGACACAATAGCGAGCGGTCACATGATTGAGTCCTCCTGTGGGGGTAGCATCTGGCCAGTCAGAAATGGGTCACTTTGGTTGTTCTGTCTGATAGTAACAAAAAGCCACACATCTGCACATCAAAGCCTCAGAGCTTTTAATTTACTCCTGAAGAAGGGGGTAGCTTCTTTCCATATGAGGCTATCACTGAATACAGCTCTAACCCACAGCAGACGGCAGACAGTGCTAAAGGGGACTGCAGGGGAGAGGCAGTGGAATTAACTGCAATCATGACAAAGTCTGTTTATTCAGCAAAAAAAAAGAAATCTGATTATTTTATGGGAACAGATATGTAGTGTGGATCTCACCCATGCTGACAACAGATTGTTTATAAATAAGACCAGTCTGGTTGATCACAGATTCTTTAACAGTCACACCTCTCACAGGGACTGTGAAGGATGTTAACCACTCAGTGCCAGTTCCAAGTAGCAGGCATATAAAAACAATATGGGTGGTTGTAATCAAACGTCCATTTTCATACGAAAATTCACAAGGCCCTGAAAGCACTATGCTGTCATATAAAATTCATTTGAATGCAAAGATATACAGTAGTATCAAAAATAAATGATGCCGTATAAACGTGGCCTATACAGCAATTAAATGCGAGAGGTTTTCAGACAGTGTCTGACAACTGACTGACGGCCCTTTCTGAGTAGTGCTGGAAGAGATGCTTCATGTATGTCAACCAGCATTGGGTGACCACTTTATGTACAGTATACATACAACATGCACCCGTTGTATGTATATGCACACGTATAATCAACACTGCCTCTCTCTTTATCTCATCCATCTCCATCACCACCATTTTGGCCCACTCACACACCTGGCTGTTATTTACGTGTGACCTGGCTCACTACAGCCAAATCCCGGTCTTGGCTGTCTTCCTTGCCCTGGCGCTGAACCCCACGGTGGGTAGTCCCTTTCCACTCCTCCACCCTCCTGAGTGTAGCGTTGGGATTTGCTGGCTAATCTCTCTCGGCTTAACACAGAGCCAACTGAACATAGGCAGCGAGAACTCACCCCCTTTCTCCCCCTCTGTATCTGACACTGCATCTGTCTCATGAAACTACAGTAACACACACACAAGCACACACACACACACACACACACACACACACACACACACACACACACACACACACACACACACACACACACACACACACACACACACACACACACACATGTGCACGCATACGCACACACACGCACACACACGCACATTCACAAATGCGCGTGCACACACACACACACACACGTGCACACAGACGCACGCACGCACGCACACACACGCTGGTTGAGGAATCTCCTCGCTCCCGTTCAGAGTAGCTTACATAAGCCCCTGGATCATGAAGACATGAAAACCTCCTCTAAAGCATGCCAATGGTGCGGTGCACCCCACCTGGATTCACTCCAGTAACCTCAACACTCCCCTCTGCCCCCTGGTAGGGCATCCCGAGAACAGGTACAAAGCTGTTCATCTTTGGGAGTCAAATCTTGGGAAATACACAAACTCCATCACACTACAGCGACCTGGAAAGGACATCAGACACATACACGCTAGGAAAGCCGCTGGGACACCCCACCGCCCCCCCACCCACCCACCTCTCCATCCCTCTAGTCTTTACCAATCCTCCCAACCTTACAGCAATACTGTATGTCCCATTGTGAGGCCACCCCATCTCTCTGCGGCCATTTAAAGAGGGGTTGCCTGGATTAAGCATAATGAAGAACTCATGTTGCTGTGGGACGGGACAGAGTGGCAGCAGCCTTATTGTTGACCAATCTGGTGCCATGATCGGACACTTGGACACTTGGCCTTAGGGACTTTCAAGAAAAAACGCTAGCCCGCTCAGCGAAGAATAGTAACAGAACTGACCGTCTGAAATATATATATAAATATATATATAAAAATCTAAAGAGTCCTCGCTCGGACGCGAATAAAGTTGTATTTAAATGTGAGGTTTGTCCGTTTTATCTTTTTGTTCCGCAATGTTTTTTTTTTCATGTGTCATGTGGATGGTATAGTGTACGAATGATATGATGGCAATTATTGTGGTTTTCGACATTAAAAAACAAAACAACAACAAAAAAAATCAATAAAGTACACATAGTACTTATCAATTCAGTTGTAGAGAAGAGACTCCAGTTGTATATGTTGTTTTGCTTGGCAGACTCATATCTGTAGGTAGAATGTGCAAACAATGCTGAAGCCTATATTTTGTCTTATTTGCATGCCTATGTTAATGTGCCAACGGCAAAGAAAAGATGTGACAAAGAAATGTGTGCTAAGGGCCCTAACAGATACATGCAGAGAGAGAGAAAGAGGGGAATAAGGACAAAGAGAAAGGAAAGCAGAGATAGAGAAACAAGGGGTTTAGGGAGAAAGGGGAAGGAAATGTTTTAACTGGAATGATGCATGAACACAACTCCACCCCCTAATTAGCTTCCTCTTTACCCCTCTCTTTCACTTATTCTATCTCTCCCCCATCTTTCTCTAATTCTCTCTCTCTCTCTCTCCCTTTCTTTCTTTCTTTCTCTTTCTTTCTTTCTTTCATTCTTTCTTTCTTTCTTCTCGCATTAATTTTCAGACATAATTGACATTAAATTCGTTCTGCTCCTTAATTAAATCCCAGACAATTGTTAACGAGGGGGGCGAGTTCAAACATTCAGCTCGCTACATCCCTTTAAACAAGATCGATTAAGGCATGGCTGGCGGCACAGCCAGGCACAGCCAGGCCCACGATCCCCCCCACCCCCACCCCCATCCCCCCTGCCTGCCTGCCAACGCCCCCTTGTTCCTATAAAAGCACCGGCTGCCTCGGGATAACCTTGCCGGAGATGATGAAAGGGAGAGCGAATAAGTCAACATCAAGATGGAAGAATGGAAATCTAATTTGGAAGAAGGCAGGGATCACTATGAAACATGAAATCTATAGAGAGCAATATACTGGCTCACACGCATGCACACCACCAACAGACTCTCTCTTTCTCTTCTCCCTCTGTCTTATGACTAATTTATGCTCCCGTCGTACGCCGGTTTCGTGGGCTGAAAATAGCCGATCTACAAGCTCACACAGCAGAGCTTTACAGATCGCTTGCTTTTGGAGCGCGAAACCGTCGTAACGAAATACAAATCAGATTTTACAAACACACATGCACAATGATGAGAGGCCCATGGGAGAAGGGACTAAAGGTTTAGAATGGGTACAACAGTCGGTGGGGAAAGAAAATGAACTCTTTTTTGCGGAGGCTTTGGTTTCTCTGGGCAGGGAAAACAATTCTGCAGCGTGAGCGTGGTGTCCAGGAGGAATGGGGCGTTCCGCCATGAGAAATGAGAAATGGGAAACCGGCCCGTAGTCAATTGAGAAAATAACTAGCGATGGCATCAGGAGGCGGAAAGAAAGTGTGCAAAAAGCTAAAAGTGATGAATAGGCGCTGGGAAAAATAACCTTGAGGTATGAGGTATGTCTGCAGAACTACACAAAATGTGAGTGAGGAGATGAATGAAGAAATGCACACAGTTTGCAACTGATCCTACTGCCAATACCCATCATGCTTTCAACATAATCCTACAAATCCTCAGTGTATTTTTTTTTACACACAGTTGAATTAATACTGAGGAATTCACAAGCCTTATACAGTAACCACTAGTAACTATTACCTTATAGTACTGTAAGGTAATTATTTTAGTAGTCTAATTGATTGTCGCCATAGCATAATATGCTTTAGTTTTGGTGTAATATTATTATACGTCAAAAGGGAGATCTCACTTACTATCAGACTATCAGTTCAACACCATCCTCTGACAACTCTGACAAAACTTAACCACAAGAACCCACCATTCAACAAAAATTGCATATCTACAAGCTCACAACGTGTTGAGAACTTGTAGATATGCTATGGTGTTGGCGGAAAAAAGGAACAGACCTAGTATAGGGCTCTGGGGGACCCCAGTCAACTAAGTATAGGGTTTAAGTGGCAAATGGTACCTTTGCAATGTCCATTCTGTCCACTCAAACATCTTTGCAAACAAAAATCATTAGCATAATGAAGAACCAGTCTACTGGAAATTGTCTCTGCATGGCCTTGGGACACATTGGGCCATATCAACTTATAGATTGTGATAATGCTTTTGTTACCTGGATACCAACCTCATACGGACTGCAATTTAATACCATACCTTGGCTGCAGCTGTGCTCATTGAATTCAAATTATGTTTGATGTTCTTTAATATTCTGGATTGTGTGCGTACCAGCGGTCATGGTCACGCACTTGACACGGGTATATAAGTGTGTTGATGCAAATGTATCGCCGCGCAAACATGCACACACAGTGTGCACATTTTAAGTGGTTTCATGGTCCAGCATTGTAATGGTCTCTCTGGCGCCACCATGCCAATCATGTAGATGCGAGCACAGTGTGCAGGACTGGCAGGGCCGGCAGGTGTTAAGTCATATTCTGTGCCGCAGAGCACCAGGGGCCCTGTGAGGCGCCTCCTATCAGACAAGGACAAACACAGGATCAGCTCCTCAAAGCTCTCCGTAATCATAACCTCATAATGGAGCACTAAAACCCTGCCCTGGATTCACTATATTTATGCACATATTGGATACACATAGGACGCAGGGCGGGAAGGACACAGCAAGTGAAAATTACAGTGTAGAAGGAAGGGGGTTAGAGTAGAGGTATGCGGTAAAATTATTATTGGGAGTGTTAAGGTTTGGATCCTCATGGGTAACTTTTTACACTGTCAAGAGTTAAATTAGCACTCCAAATTTTACTGTGGAGCTAGTTTGACAGATTTCTGGAAAGGAGGGAGAAAAGGCCCTTGGGCTACATGGAGGGATGAAAGAATAAATGAATAAACTAATTAGACGATGTCACAATTTCAGAAACATGTCATGAAACACACAGCTAGATCAGGTTAGAGAACCTTTAATTGGAAATCAGGGGAAGAGGGCGTTCAGACTTGTAAAGCGTTTTCAAATGTAACAATAACATGGCAAGTACAACTACAGCTCCTGATGAAGTTGCATTTGAAATACACAGCAGACAGCAGAAAAGGTCTCTGCCGCTGAGGGGATCGAGCCTCGGTCTGCATCACATTATATGACACAGTATTAGCTGAAGGCCATGATGAAGGCTTTAGGGCTATGATCTCTGTATTAGCGCACAAAGAGGACATTTCCACTTAACTAAAGGAAGCGCTGTAGAGGAGAGGTGATTTAAATTCAGTGACAGGGCTTTAAATACCAGCCGGGGATCACAGTTGTGCCCTTTGGCAAAGTAATTATTCACTCCCTTAGAAGACAATCAGGTGTGCGTGCCTGCATGGTTGCGTGTGTGTGTGTGTGTGTGTGTGTGTGTGTGTGTGTGTGTGTGTGTGTGTGTGTGTGTGTGTGTGTGTGTGTGTGTGTGTGTGTGAGAGAGAGAGAGAGGGACAGGGAGACAGCTGATGAAAGTGTGAACCAGTTTCTCCTCTTTTTCTTCATGTAACTGAGAGGTATTTATGGGCTTATATGTGATAAATGAGGAGATGGAGAGAGAAAGAGAACGGAAGAGAAGAGAGATAGAGGAGAGAGAGCGAGACAGACAGACAGACAGACAGACAGACAGACAGACAGACAGACAGACAGACAGACAGACAGACAGACAGACAGACAGAGAGAATAGTCAAACATAAAAGAAGATCTGGTAAAGGTTAGCTTTCTACCCCACCATCACTGTCTCTTGCCAGCCTGCTCTTTCTCTCTCTCTTGCTCCTGTCCGTTCCCCCCCACCTCCACCCCCTATAACCTTCAACCAAACAAGGCTTGACATGGTCTCGAGGGGAAGAGCTCTCCTGCAGAGTCCAGACAGAGGCTCAGCCCTGGGGTTGATGGGATGAGACTCTCATTGGCAATATGTCCTTCAGAAAAAAAAGACAGAAAAAGTGCCGAGTGATGGATTTTGGCCCTGGTTCTTCCCTTCCACACGCTGTCTCATCACACACCTTCACTGACTTCCTTCCTTCACTCCTTCCTCCCTCCCTCCCGGTAAGGCTCAACGCCTGGCTTTCTCTACTGGCTTGTTTCTGCTGAAATTCGGTCCTCAGTATTACAGGGGTTGCTGCTTCTCAAGTTGCTGGTGGCTGGTGCTTGCTTCTCCATACTGTATCTTGAGCGGTTGATCACAGCCCCTTCCCCTCCTCCTCCTCCTCTCCCTCCCCTCGTCAGGCTTGCCGTGAGACTGTTTGGCTGGGATTCATTATCGGCACCCCTGAATGGGTTTCATCAGGAACCCGACGATGTGCGAACTCAGCTGCAGACAATGTGCAACACCCTTCACAACGCCACAATCAATCTTCATTTGCTTCTTCTTTCTCCACTCGCTCCGCCCACTCTTTGCTCTGTTTTCACTCTTTTTTCTTCTTCTCCTCCTGGCATGGGGGGTGGTGTGTGTGTGTGTGTGTGTGTGTGTGTGTGTGTGTGTGTGTGTGTGTGTGTGTGTGTGTGTGTTGGGAGAGGTGAGGGGATGTTACGCTGAGATGTCTTGAGTGAGAAAATCCTTTTCTTCGCCCCAATTTCCACCTTATGACAGATTGTGAAATAGTTTTTTTGTTTTTGCTTTGTTGTTTGTGTGGAGGGTCCTGCTGGGCCCAAAGATACTGCAAAAGTAAAACTGGCCTCAGGCGCTGGAGAAACAGTGTTATTACAGCGGCGTATCCCCCTACAGGCACACATTACCAGTGATAGACCCATGAATGCACAATTATGTACAATAACAACAATCCATTTTGATAGCATTCACATCTGCTCTATGGGTGAGATCCAGATGTATCAGAAGATATTCGTGCATTCCCCCTTAAAGGTACAGAGGAGAAAGCTATGTTCCCTGAGTAATATGGCTGAATAAAAAAGGCTTGCTGAAAAGACTGCTCTTTTATTTCAGTGAATGAATTGAAATTGAATTTGAAGGCTTGGACCATCGTGTTTACAACCTAGTGAAAAGGAGAAAGCCATTGCAAGGCAGAGAGATCGTTGCAGGAAAGTAATTGGAAATCTTGAGTTTAATAATGTGACGTCTCAATGACAATGTAGCCTCAATAGGTCACAGTATGACTCTTTGAGACCAGGTAATCAGGGCATTTGTCATTCACCTCATTATACACAACTTTAAATTAACAACCGGCAAGTCAAACTTCTATTTACAACTGGAAGCCTAGCAAAGAAACCAGGGGTTTTGTCACTGTCTCTACTCTGAGGGTGAGAGCTATAATATGCTGACACCAAGCTCATTTTAATGATAGATATCTCTATTCAGCAAATATTTTCCTGCTCATTACCTGTGGAATATCTTAAGCTTTGCGGCCTCAAGCTGTGCATAGCCCAGCTTTAGACTGGATAACAACTCCAAACCAAATCAGCATAATATTCCTCAAATTATCAGAATTGCTTATGACTTCACAATGTATACCTAAACATTTCTCACAGCAACACACTATGCTGTCCTCAGACTCACAAATGACCCTAACGCCAGCGTGCTGTGTCAGGCCTGACATTAGCTGAAAAATATTCCAATTGGGAATAATGGGGAGACTGGGGAAAGAGTGGTGACCGGCCTGCTATGCTGAGGTTTCCTGATCATTTTCTCTGTTAACCACTTATCAAAAACCGACGGCCTTTGCTGCATGTCACCCCCCATCTTTCTCTCCATTTCCTGTCAGCCTACTATCCTATCCTGTCAATAAAGGCATAAAAGCCAAAAAAAAAAATCTCAAAAAAGCCAATCTACAATCTCACAAAGGCTTGCGATGTGCTTGGTAGATCTGCTTTTTTTGTGTGATTGTGAAAATGCCCCAAACAGGGACACCAGGGTGAAAGTGGTTAAATAATTGCATTATTGAGGTTGCATGGTCTAAGAAATTCCACTTCATCGCTGGATGCCTCCTGCATTACGATGATTAATGGCTGAATCTGCAGAGCCTGCGTATTGGGTTTGAGGTTACTGTTCAGACACATCACCTCAATTGTTATTTTCCTTGTCCAGAGTTTCAATTTGGAGATGGTTTTCAAGATGTGAACCATGCCCTGTGTACCTGTCCCCACACACACGCACGCACACACACACACACACACACACACACACACACACACACACACACACACACACACACACACACACACACACACACACACACACACACACACACACACACACACACACACACACACACACACACACACACACACACACACACACACACACACCGTTCAATGGAGCTGCTAGGTTAAGCCAATTCCTTTCACGTTGAGGGATTTCTTGCTGCATCAAACAAGTCAGGCAATTGGAATTATGACCAGGGTCAGTGTTTCAGATAAAACACTCCCCTCCGCTGTGAAATTCACTTTCCCCTGCCTTGCCACTGTCCTTGACCCCTCTTGACCCTTCCGCCTTGGGGATTGAGTTATTCAGCGGAGCAGCCATCATCCTCCAGCCATCACTTTAAAAATTGACCTCGCTGCCACTAGCAAATATGGAAGCAGAAGCGGAGCCTTATTGATGGAGGCTCTTTAACATTGTTCTCTTGTCTCTGCCCGAGGCACAAGGAAATGAATCAACTTTACCGATGTCGGCTTATCCCCCCCTGCATCTCTACAGTCACTATAGGTGCTAATGGTTATCTGGGGTTAGGTGGGAAGGGGGCATCACAGACACTGTGTACACACAGTCAGTGACATGTAGAGTGGGAAACAGGATCTGATCTATACAGCTCATGCATGGAGAACCTAACCGGGTTGGAAGGTGGGCCTCCCCTTCCCTCACTCTATCCATCACTGTCGTCACGGAAACAGTCGAGGGCTGCTCGGCGACACATTTGATGCGCGGCGGGATCATCGGTGCAGTACGCGTATACGGACAACAAATACACGTAGAGATAAAGACGCCCCAACAAACACAGGCATGCATAGACACATGTGTACGCGAGCGTGTGCACGCATATGCACACACGCACATCACCAGGGTGACCAGGGTGCCTGCTAAGGCAGTGGCGAGTGGGTGGCGAATTAAGGAACGGGTGGGAGGTGGGAGGTGGGAGGTGGCAGTGTGCCGTGGGGGAGGGCAGAAGTATGAGGGTGGGGAAGTGGATGTTTTATGAGGCCCTTAACATTTACTTCCCCAGCGTTTCAATCCGCCATGTCTATTAAAGACGGCTGCTCCTCCTACGTGTTCCCCATCCATCACACACCAAGAGAGCAGCACGACCCCACGGTGACGGACAGCTCCATATGACAGAGGGAGAGGGAGAGGAGAGAGAGAGAGAGACAAGTCAGTATGAGGGAGGGATGGCGGGTAGGGTAGGGAGGGAGAGAGACAGGAAGGGAAATGGAGAAAGTGAAAATACTGAGCAATGCGGAAGAGAGAAAATAGAGTGAGGGTCACAAAGTGAAACACACAGCAAACCCACACAGCCGTCACAGTTATGGGACAGTTAATGGAAGGTGCTCTCCGGTGCAAACAAAATGGTCGAAGATGAGTTCTCTACCAAAAAAAACAACAAAAAAAGCTGAGTCAGCGATCTTTGGGCGCAAGTGGGAGGGATAGTTTGTTCAAGGTAGGATGTTGTCCTTCTGCTGGTGGAGTGTGAAATGCTAGCAGCATTTTGGACTGCAAAATACACCCGACAGACACAGCCAAACAACATTTTGCGGAGAGCAGTGAAGTCAAACAAGCAATAAAGGAAAAGAAAAAGAGACCCTGAGAAAACAGATGAGGTCTCCATTCCCCCTAGACAGAGTGTTGAAGTTTGTTTGGGGCCAGGAAGGTGTCTGGTTCTGTTCAGACTCATGGTAATACGCTAGCCCTGGCAGGTCAAGGCCATTAATTACAAAACCTACCTACACACAGTTTTCCATTAATCTGAATTTTACATTCAGAACGAGCTCTTGCTTGATGCTGCCACTGACTCACAAGTCTCAGCAAATTTACAGAGTGCTAGGCCGCCCCGGCCAATCAGAGAAGAGCATTCTCTGCCCTCTAGCTGACCAAAGACGAGGTACACTATCTCCAAACTAATCACGGCCCTAGCGTGATACCCTCCAAGTGCTCACAGCCAAGGTCAGCTGCAATGCCGCTGACCGTAAGAATGAACTCGGCCTTTGCCCAAAAGAGGAGCAAACAACTTGTAAAATGCAAAAATAACGCTCGGGGAGAGAGACGGCTCTGTTGGGGCGTGTAGACAGAGGCACAGAAAGGGAGCCACGGTCCTTTCCAAAGCCTAACACGTTGTGACCACCGTGAACACATAAAATCAGATCCGTTAATGGAAACATCGAGCTAATGATCATTTTGCTGATGAACAGCTGGTTCGGGTCTGCTCATCTGCCTTTGGTCTTTTTATCTTAATTAACACACACACACACACACACACACACACACACACACACACACACACACACACACACACACACACACACACACACACACACACACACACACACACACACACACACACACACACACACACACACACACACACACACACACACGCACACACACACACACGCACACACACACACACACCCTCCTGCAGCCCCGAGCTCAGCGGCTACATGTGTAGGTCACACAGGAAGCAGGGGAGTCTGCTGTACAACAGATCAACAAGGAGAGAGGGGAGAATAAAAGGATAAACGAGACAGAGATGGAGAGAGGAAGAGAGGAAGTTGCTGAAGGAGACAGAAAGAGGGAGAGGTTGGGTGGTGGTGGTGGTGGTGGTGGTGGAGGTGGTGGTGGTGGGGGGGGGGTGTGGTATACCATCCTGTAACCTTGTGTTCCGTCGGCCATACTGCCCCTGGGCTGCGGCACCCCCCTTCAGCAATTAATCATCTGATACTAAGCTTACTCAACCGACAACCAGCTCACCCACATCCTAATTAAGCCAGGGAGGAGCAGAGAGGAGAGGAGAGGAGAGGAGAGGAGAGGAGAGGAGAGGGGAGATTATCAATAACCTCTCTCTATATTTTCTGAAGGTTTTTAAGACCAGCTGGGGAAATGAAATGAATATCCAAATACCAGATGACATATGGGAAGAAAGTCTGGAACACATACATAAATGCTCAAATAACAGTAGGCACTGTCTTATACAATTTAAGATACAGTAAATTACTCCAAGGTGAAAATGCACAGCATATCCAAATGTATCACCTAGTGATAAATATCACTCCTCAGAGGCAACTCTTTTTCATGGGTTCGTATTAACCCCCCATAGCTACATCCTTTTGGATTGATCTGAAGTATCTGAAGCGTTAAGACTCAACAAAGCCCCAAAACAATTCCTCTCTTACTGCCTCCTCACAGTTAAAAAAAAGACCAAAATGTAGCAAAAACAGCAGATCTACAAGCTTACAATGTGTTGTGATGCGACACGTTGTGAGCTTGTTAATCGACTGTTTTCAATATTTTTGCGCAACACTGTAGTGCGATCATTGAAGGACAGTACATGTATATAAATAGGGCTTAGTGGTTAGCCCGACTAATTGATTGAGTTGATTATAAAAAAATAATTAGATTTTTTTTTTGCGCTGATATTGGTTCATAAAAAAATAAATAAACCTTGATTATTCAGTTAATCTAAAAAGTAATCGCTAAAATAATCACTGAGAAATAATCAATAGCCGCAGCCCTAGATAAGATATGTCACACAAATATAATACGATTTGGCAACACCTTTTATCACACCTTGCACGTAGAGGTTCAGGTTTATAGTTTCATGTTATATTCTTAGATCCTTATATACTGTACAGTATATAATAAACATACAATACCATACATACAGTACTACCATTGTGACATACAGTGCTATTAAATGTACGGTATAGTATATGTGAGAAAGGCAGAGGCAAATAAAAAAAAGAGGGAAGAGGGAAGCAATCCAACATGAGGCCTAATTCCTATGGATTGGTGGTGAACATAATGAAAAGCCATGCCAGCCTGCATAGAGGCCCATCTATCTAGCAGACTGGTGAAGCAGGCACCATGCTGGTGCCAAGGTTATTCTATGAAGCTATGTGTGTGTGTGTGTGTGTGTGTGTGTGTGTGTGTGTGTGTGTGTGTGTGTGTGTGTGTGTGTGTGTGTGTGTGTGTGTATGTGTGTGAGTGAGTGAGTGTGTGCGTGCGTGCGTGTGTGTGTGTGCGTGCATGTGTGCGTGTGTGTGTGCATGCGTACGTGTGTGTGCATGTGTGCATGTTTGTCCGTGACTTTCTTTTCATTCCTGAGTTACCTTTTCATCTTTGGTCCAGAACAACGGGAGACGTCCTCGCTCTTCTCTTTCCTGGCTGTGACATACTGGCATCGGCGTGGCCACCTGCCAGCCAATTAGCTGAGCGGCCAGTAGCAGCTGCAGTAGCAGGAGCAGGTGGACGTCTGTGCCCAACATCACTACCGCCTGCTAATGCTAATGACTCAGCTCCCAGGGACCACTGGACTGCCAGGGGAGGCGGGTCAAACGAGAGAATATCTGCAACACACAGGGGGGTAGCTTATTGGGTCAACTCAAGCAGCCACTGTTTGTTTTGCTTAAAATAAACACTTTACCCGCAGCGCTGGGACCTGTATCTGTCCAAAGTACTTTGTGCTGCATTATACTACTATCCGTCAGGCTGAAAGCATGGCAGAGACTATGTTTTGCACCCTGTCCGTCCGTCCGTCTGTCTGCCCGTCGTCCGTCTGTGTGTGTGTGTGTGTGTGTGTGTGTGTGTGTGTGTGTGTGTGTGTGTGTGTGTGTGTGTGTGTGTGTGTGTGTGTGTGTGTGTGTGGATAACTGGACCGATCGGCATGACACTTTGCACACACTTTGAACACCTAGAGGCAAAGGAAAACCCTTGCCCTGCATTTTTCACATTGGCTTTTTATAGCGCCACCAGAAGCCGATTTTTTAAAAACCCATTTCTTGATATTACGCCTGCAGATTTTGTCCAAACATCACGCTAATTGGTACACATTATCCCCATAGTCATTTGATCAACACGGATCTGTCCGATTTTTAATAATCAATCCTGATTGGTTAAGATTGGCATCTAAAGTTTGCGGAAGTGGCTTGTTTTGAACAAAATGCCTAAAATCATAAACACATCGTACGATTGCCGTGAAACTTTGCACGCAGATTCCCACTAGGCCGAGGAACACATGCCACCCTTTTCACATTGTCCTGTTATAGCACCACCAGGAGGCCGACCTTTTCCTATTTTAATTTTTTTTATATTACTCCTACAGACTTTGTCCAAAAAATCTGGCAAAACGGTACACATTATCTCTATAGTCATGTGATCAACACGGATCCGTCCGATTTTTCATATTCCATCCTGATTGGCGAATTTCAAACATTGCTGGCCCACAATAACCTACCTGACCTGGCGGAGACTTGTGCTCCGAGGAGCACTTTTTCTAGTTATACTGTATACTGTACACAATAAAATCCAGAGTCTTAATTCTGTGTATTCTTATTATTGCTGCTGCTCATACACATGCCACCGACGTGCAATGACTTTTCACTGAGGTGGGCTGTTAAAGCTGCGCTGTCTGTCATTTATGGTAGTCACAAAGCCTGAAAGTATATAAGAACTGTGAGAAGATTTCACTGAGACAGGGCAATACTGGCATGTGAATGCACCAACCATATTTTGAAACACAAAGGCTTGTTGTCGTAATTCCCCTTGTTTATCAGTAGGGGGCACGTGTCGGATTGCACTTTAAAGCATGACTGTAAACAATACTAGCAAATGTGATTGCTCCAGACCATTAGCCTTTGCCCAGCTCAACCTCGGATGGCTCCCCTGCTTCAGTCCACACCACCACACTGTGCTCTGAATAATTAGCTCTGTCTACAGGTGGTGGGGGGCTGTGATGTGGTGGGTTTGGCAATCAGATCTGAAATAGACCTGCTCCTCTTCCCCCCTCATAAAACGCCTGGACCTTTTTTCACTTTTATGGATGGGGGGGTAGTAATATATGACTTTATTTACGAGGACAGGCCCTGACAGATTTAATATTTTAATTTAGTTTTATGTCCTGAACATGGGGCCGTGCCACACTTTTATGAGCCTCGCCCTGCCACCAGCGAGGATGGACCGAGCCACAGGGACCACCGGGGCCACAGCAGACAGGGCGACAACCCCACAGAGACGTCGACCATTCCTCAAGTGTCTCTTCCTAAATACAGAGTATATCTCTCCCAGCCATAACCTCAGCCCACCACCCACCACCAAACACCCTCCTCCTCCCCTGCATGACTTTATCCTCATGGTCTGCGGTCCTCCCTCATCCCCTCCTCCATGTTCCCTCCTTTCTGTCACACGCACCCCCACCCAACCCCCCCCGCCCCTCTCTCCTCCTCCTCCTCCTCCCTTCCCATCTCTCGTCAGCCCATAACTCCAGTGAGGAGATGTGACCATGGAACAGACAGCGCACGTCTAATAGAGGAGAGATTGATGGTTCAAACGATTCAGGGCTGATGCCGGGCAGAGATTCATGCCGCAGACACCTCAGAGCTATTGGTTTAGAGATTGATAAATCATGCGATACAAGCTAGAACTTAAAAAGTTTTGTCCATGGCTTCAGCAGTACCCTGCATGCCGCTACTTGAAGAATTTGGGGCCCGGGCCATTAACAGGTGATATAAGATAGAGATGCTTTTTTTTCTCTTTTCTCTTTTTTTTTGAGGGGGGGGGGTTGATAGGTGAATGTGATGATTTAAAAGTAGATTGGTGGTCATTTCTACAAGAACAGATCGAATGGCTTTTCACAATGAAAAAAGAGAAATACATACGCCTGCACATCATGAAAAGTTTGATTACTTTTAATGGAAATCAATAGGCTTTCAGCGCTCTCTCTCTCTCTGAGAGAATTTTTAATCAAAAGAAATTCATTATTTTAGCGACCAGTGTACCAGTTTTGGGTTCCAGCACATAAACGCAATCTGTTTCTCTAAGACAAAGAACCAAACAGATAACATACAAAAAAGAAAATGAGACAATTTTTTATCCCCTTTTAGCAATTAAGGCATTTGTTGGGGCACACAAACTTTGCTGTCTTTTACGGGGTTGGATCCAGTAAAACTTCCAAACAGAAACTTGTTGGAAATAGAAAGAAAGAAATAGTGGAGACACTCCAAGCTGCCTTATCCCGCGGGACTCACCCACATGCTCAGAGTGCAGTTCCCATGGGAACTGGCAGCAGATGATTGGCTGTGCACCTTGAACGACTCTCTCCCGCAACCCACAGCCCCACCCCCTCCACCCCTAGCCATCCAGTGCACAGCACTCGCAGAACACAGTGATTATCGATCAGTCTGATGGGCCGAACAGCTCATCCAATCAATGGCTCTTTGAGCCCCCCAGGGATTGTGGGATAGAGGATGGACAGCGGGGAGCGTGGACTGTTCAAGTGGCAGTGCCACAGTGAGTTCTGCACATCACAAATCACAGGCCTAATTGATGGGCTTGGAATTGATTTTAAAGGACCTGGACCTCACAGCCAGCATAAAGGCAGTGTGTCATTTATAGGTATTAGTGTCATTACCCCCCTGGGGACAGAGGCGAGAAGCTGGTCAGGGGGTTAGCAGGCCAGCGCAGTATCACTGCACGACACACTTTAAAGCACTTTAACTAAAACCCCATTTGTAACAGTTTCATGTTCACACACGCACACACAGACAGACGCACACTCTCTCTCTCTCTCTCTCTCTCTCTCGCATGGGCAGCTGTTACTATTGGTGTTAAAATGGTTGTTGAATACAAAGCACAATGCGTATATCGACTGAATGAAAATAAATAATCACTAAAGTCTAAAAGTCCAGCTAGCAGACCCTAGAGGATGTGGTCCTGCTTACACCCAGTCAGAATAAAGCGATTTGAACCGATGATCAACAAAAAAATACAAACATAAATACCGGTAAGACCAATTGTTAGGCCCTTTTAGCAAATAAGGCATTTATTGTGGTACACAATGTTAGCTGCAGGTTGGATTTAGCAAAAGTTCCAAACAGAAACTTGTGGAAAAAAGAAATAGTGGAGCAACTTCAAAGTGACCGTCTACCCTACTGGGTGCAAAAAGCAGGTCAACCAACATGAGTGCACAGGGAGCGATGAGCCTTATAATTCATGATGAACCTTTATACATGCATCACGCAATTCATGAAAGTCTCAAAAGCAAATAAACCAAAGGCCTAAAGGACTACAGTTATGTATATATTGTAAAGTATGCCAGTGTCGTACGTGGTGTGTGAAAGGAGACTGTATAGGTAGGTAGATAGGTAGGTAGGTAGGTAGGTAGCTAGCTATTGAAATAATTAACAGGACAATAATTAAACCTATGAGCAAGAAGATGGCCTGTGACCCCACCACCCCCTCACCCCACCCCACCCGAAGAGACACACGGGGTGGAAGGATGAAGGGGAAAAGGGATGGGAGCGGTAGAAGGAAGATAAAGGGGCAAGATGAGAATGGGGTCATGACATTATAGTAACAAACACGGGAGAAAAATGTCTCCTAGCCAGCTATGTCTCTCATGGCCAGCTCATTTAGTTTGACATTTCTATACAGCCCTCGCCCCAGGGACTGGCAGGATGAGAGGACAGGGTCTCGCTTACAGAATTGACACTGGCATGGTCTTCTGATCCCAGGTGAATGACAGCAGGGAGGGGGTTGAGAGAGAGAGAGAGAATGAGATTGAGCAAGAGAGAGGAAGAGAGGAAGAGAGGGAGGGGGAGAGAGAGGAGACTTTATGGTGCCATTATAAGCATTTATAAGGTGACACCCATGCACGCACACACACACACACAAGCACACGCACGCACACACGCACACACACACACACACACACACACACACACACCCCCACCCCCACCCCCACCCCCACACCCACACCCCCACACCCACACACACACCCACACACACGTGATGGAAGATGGTTTCAACCAAGACATGGTCACCCTGAAAGCCTACTTCCGGAGGTGGCGTCTGTAGCTCAGCATTGGTAAGATATTGACGTCGGTATACCACCTTAACAACAGAGAAACAAAAAGGGAACTGGAGGTGTTTGCTGACAACAGCAACCTGGAGTTCCAGCAAGCCCCAAAGTACCTGGGCGTACATACGACTGGATCGGATGCTGTCCTTAAAGCAACACTTAATAGAAGTTAAGGCCAAGGTGACACTAAGGGTCTCCCTTATCCGACGTCTCACAGGCACGACCTGGAGAGCCTCCGCAAAGACGCTACAAATATTCACGCTAGCCTGGTCTTCTCCCTCCGGATTATACCTGGCTGCCTAAAGCTCACCCCTCTGTTCCACCTGCCAGTCCTAGCAGTGATCGCCCCTGCCACTACCCTCACCCTGGCAAGGAAAGCCCAGCAACATGACTGGCACATCCTGCATGACATCACAACAATAGTAGCGCCTCCAAGCTGACTGACTGTATAATTGACCCTCGGTTGGGATGAAATTCAAGATTGTTTCTTCAATTCAAAATATATCAAATTAAGAGTTAAAAAACTCATATGGTCGAATTAGTTGTAAAATCATCTCCACTCAGTTCTTGTTAACCAGGCGAACTAACAAGTCGAGGGGCATCGAATAGAAGATCTAAAAATGGCCTCATTTTCACCAGCCTAATATTGCAGAAATAGGAACAATATCATCTTTCTCATTGCTTACAGTGACAGCACTCGCACTTAATAAAATTAAACCTCAAGAAGCATGTCATGCACGCGGCACGCCCTATATACTCACGCACACACTCGTGTACACACACACACACACGTTTCAATCTTCTCCGATGCTTGCACACACTTACTCCTAGACTCTCTCATTTGGTTCCTATTGGCACAAACACTCAGAGATGTAATCAATCACACCCCGACAAACGCGTGTGAGTGCGCACGCACGCACGCACGCGCACACACACACACACACACACACACACACACACACACACACACACACACACACACACACACACACACACACACACACACACACACACACACACACACACACACACACACACACACACACACACACACACACACACACACACACACACACACACACACACACACACAGGGCAAAAGGTGCTCAAGCAGAGCTGCTCTAAGTTCACTAACTGACCAATGACATCCATTTTCTTACCCATCAATCCATGGGTGTGACTGCTGAACTATGGCAGAGTGCACCACAGGAGATCAACCATCAACCTCCTTTCTTTCTTTCTCTCCCTCTCCCTCCATCTACCTCTCTCAGAAACAGCCCACACAGAAACGTGCTCCTATCTAAACGGTCATAAAGAGGAAATTAATCTCTCCCTGGGCTGCCATGGCAGGATATTAATCTAGCAGACTCACTCATCTCCCCATCACCTCTCTTTTCCCTGATAATCCCTGCCTCATCAACAACATATGCAAACCACAGGTGGAGGGAACAGAGTAATTGATTACAATATGCTCGTCCATCTTTTATTTTTATCTCAACTGTATTTCTTTTGCCTAATTGACGGTCACATTGTTGGAGTCACACAATTCATCTGCCAATCTTCTCTATTTCTCCGACTTTCATCAGCAACATAATATGTTGCTGTCATATTATAACAGTTATTGACGTGACCTTTTGTAGGTATTGCAGCGAGAATCCAGGAAATCATGTTCAGCAGCAAATATATTCTCTACGCTTATTTCACAGTTTTAATTTCTGTTGCAATAAAAGAAAGGCCATTTGGTCATGAATTAGAACCAGAATCAACTTAATTAATCACATCACAGGTTTACAGGTGTAATGTGTGCAAGCTCCATCATTTTTGTTATTTCCGTAAGAGAAAGGGAAGAAGAAGAAGGCGGGGCAAGGGGGAAGAGAGATAATTAAAAAACAAACAAATGATCTACATATTTACACATGGTACCGGATATCTGCGGTAAGTACCTGAGGTAAGACATAAAGGTGCGTGAGCATAGCAGTAGATATATATGCTGTACATGATATGGACGTTAGTTAAGGTGTGAGAGGAAAAAAAAACAGTGTGCTGTACATGGAATTAAGGTGCAAAGTGTCAGCATGTGTTGACCACAAAGTTACATAAGGTAAGTGACACTGGTATAATCCTGTTCCACTTCACTTCACACTGTGATAATTGTCCTTTACCTACGTAGCTCACTTATGTTTAATCTATGCTCATACAACAGTGTTGCTTGCTGAAAATAGCCATTCTAAGCTCACAACGCATCGCATCACATTGCATTGCATCGCATCGCAAAGTATTAATCACTCACTTACTCACTCACGGTCTTATATGCATTGATTTGTGGCGGTTATTGCGAGCCGTCCCAAAAGCTTTGTGAGTGAGTACATCTAAAAATATATATGTGGAATGTTAATGTTTTTGTTTTATATTCTTGACATAATCCTCCTTGGTAAGAAGGATTCTATGTGTTTTTTATTTCTCCATTCAATGTAGGAATCTTTGCTCCTAGTGCTGGCTGGCAAGAGACAATCCTGACGAGTTAACTTTAGCTCTGTACCTTTAGGACGGGGATAGATAGTGGAGAGAGACAATGACACAGGTCATGAGCAAGCTTCAAAACCAGGATGTATATAAGCTTAAATGTATTCTTGTTTTTCTTTTCCAGAAAATAGCAGATCTACAAGTTCAGAACGTGTCGCACATAACGTGAGCTTGTACTGTAGATCAGTTATTTTTGCTGTGCGACACCGTCATACGATGAAGTACACAATAAGGATTAATGTTTGGATTAATGCCACTGGAGACAAACCCCCATGGGAATATTGAGCTGATAGTCAACTTCATATAATAATGTATGCCTCTTGGGTTTATTTAAACCAAGTTTTGTTGTTTTTTCCAACTCTCTTCAGTTGAAGCTGAGGAGCCTCCGGTGAGTGCAGATAAAGTGGTGTGATCCTTATCACAGCAAAGCATTAACCCTGGTGTTCACAGGGTTTGTACAACTGGCTGCAACAGCGCACCGTCAGATCTGTTTGTGTTCCCGAGGGAGAGGAATGGGATGATAAAGCTAAGTTCATTATCTCTTACTGACACAGTGGTCAGGGGTCAGGCCTAATCTGTGCCCTGAGGAGCCATGCAGGCCACCTTGGCTAGTCTACGACCCAGCTCTGTTACAGGCCTTAATCGGATCCGAGGTTAATGTGCTGCGTTCTCCATGACAAAGGCAGGGAGAGAGGCAGTGTACGAACCTCAACAAGAGGGAAAATAAGCACCCTTCTCCGTCCCCTCTGGAGATCGAACACTTAGCCCACAATACAGAGGCGTGACTCAGAAGCGAAAAGAGCACAGCCTCAAAACAAACATCATTAACCCACAATTAAAACCCTGTTCTCTGTCCTGACATCCTTTATTGTTCTCATATCTCTGTCCAATTACAACATGCCGGAGTGATTATGGCTGCATTAAAAAGTAATGAAGTTATATGAGCGGGGCCATTTCCACGGGGCATGTCTGACAGAAGGTGGAGAGGAAATCACTGCGGAGCCGATGGAGGGGCCTCCTCATCCTGCTCGCAAGGTGAAATGTCAACAATGTGATTCCGGATCACTAGGGAACATCCACCATTCCCGCTGATTCTCCCTTGTGGTGAGCCGCAATCAATCACTCCGCCTCCCGGGTGGACATCATTTGTGTAGCTTTTTAACTGGTCAACATGATCACGTATCCATGGAGACAAGGTATTAACCAGAGCAGGGCATACAATATGGCCATGTAGTCACTCTAAATGCATGCTAACGGCGAAATTGTGAAATCACGGCTTACTTGTCGTGAAATGCACCATCTCACATTTTATTGTTATGAGGATGTTTTGATGTTTCAGTTAACACGGTTTCTGTGTCTGTGTGGTCACGTATGTATGTGCAGACATGTAATCACACACCTGTGTGTGTCTGAGGGAAGGAAGCAAAGAATTGGTTGGTTGCGGTGGATAAGAGAGGGTCAGAGATGGCAAGGCAATTTGAGGTTGAAAATGAGCGATGTCCTTTCTCATTTGATCACCATAGGGGCCCCGGATTTTCACATATCACCTCCGCCTTACATACACCAACATGCTCATTGTGTTTGTCTCTGAGCACAAAGAGAGAGAGAAACAGAAGTAGAGAGATAGGAGAAGCAATCAAACAACTTTTGAGCCATGGTGATTTGGCAATGAAAAATACAAGGTTTGTGAAAGAGAGGTACAATTTCTTTAGAGAAGACAGTAGATGAGGGAGGGGAGATGGCTTGGGAAACAGAAGTGAGAGACTGGGGGGGGGGGGGTGAATGAGATGGGGAGAGGGGCACAGTGAGACAGCAAGAGAGTGAAAATCATGGGGTAAGACAGTGTGCGAGATACTTATTACACTACATATGTACACTTGATCTATGTTAATCTGTCACTATAAATATTTATAAATGTTTAATTAATTAGTGAATGTCTCAATTATATAATATTTGGTGTATTTAATTCTGCTTTGGCAATATGTACACATGTCATGCCAATAAAGCTAATTCAAATTGAGAGAGAGAGAGAGAGAGAGAGAGAGAGAGAGGGGAGGGGTGTGAGAGATTGAGTCAGTGTCTGAGCTGCTCCACACATGAGTGGAGATCTGACACTGTGCTGGTCCTGCTGGCCTTAAGAGTTTTGCTATGCTGCTGGCAGCAGCACGGCAAGCCATGACTCGGATGGAAACTCTGCAGCTCCAAGGGACGTCTTAAAACTGAACAAACATACATGGATGCATGAGGGGAGATCTGAGGAGATCTGGATGGATGAAAGGATAAATAGATTGGTGGGTGGATGGATGGTAGATGGATGGATTGGTTGGATGGACAAACAAACGGAAAAGTAAAGGGAGGATTGCAAGGCTGACAAAAGAGGAATGTGACCCTATACATTAGAGTACAGCACTACTTAAAATAATAAACGTTTCAAGGGTTTTATTGTCACATGTTCCCAATACAGCTGTCGCAAAATTGCAGACATTCTTGTACTTGCAGCTTCTTCAAGGCTGAAGTAACACCAGCTATACTGTAAACCTGTGTGGAGGCCTTTGCTGGTGGCATGTTTCAAAAATACATCTGTTATAATTGCACATTTGTCACACCTGGCCAACAGTGCTTTCTTTGTCTCAGCCCACCCAAAACAACATTTTAAAATAAAATAAATAATCAAAGACAAAATGTATCTACACCAAAACGTCTTTGCCGAAAATTGTAGATCTAGTTCTAAGTTGTGAGCTTGTAGATCTGCTATTTTCAGCGAATGTTACAGTCTTTCAAATGTCTGGGCTGCAGACTTGTTGGTCATGGTTATGCAATGCAACACAGAAAAGTCCTTTTCAGTGTTTCATCCTTTTCAGTTGTTTAATCTGTATCCTGTTCTCTATCCCGATTGGATAAAATTGGTCTCCTGACCTGCAAATGCATTTTCTGTTTAATAAAGAGCTGGAGAGACATGGAGACTCCTGGTACTGAACAAACACTCTATAGCAGTGAGTACTTTCAGAATGTAGAAACTATTTAACACTTATTTTAACAAAAGAAAATCACACAACTAGTGGAGCGGCGCTCCAACGCACACTCACCTCCAGTACACCCATGACCAGGTGTTTCGCCCAGTCCGTGGTCTAATGACCAATGTGACTCTTGTTCTCTTATCGTTCTTATCTGCTGTGCTCTGATTATCTGTTCTTTTGTATATTGTTTGACTGCTGTAACTGGCATGGCGGCTGAATTTCCCTCGTGGGCCCCTGTCTTGTCTGTCTGTCTGTCTGTCTGTCTGTCTGTCTGTCTGTCTCTCTCTCTCTGGCTATGGTCACACTGGCACCCCAAATCAAATGTGTGGCCTATAAAGATTGGAATCAATTTTGTTTTTATCACGTCTGAAGAGCACAAAACCGTGCAAACTGACTTTCAAATCAGATTTGAATCACACTCCTTAGCCTTGTTCAGACTGCATAAAACCAATCCCCGACAACAGGAAATCCGATTTGGGCTGGATTTGGGCTGCCAATTTGACCAAGGTCTCTTTCTGTCTATCCATTTTTACGCTCTCAGAGAAAGATTAACACTCAGGATTTTACAGTGTACAGTTGTAGTCTGAGAGTGACAATAACAGCAGGGCAGAGGATTACTGGAACTGGAACGATTACACAGGTGAACAACAATGGACTCTTTGACAAGCATCAACCAAGCTGCCATTCCTCTTGGGGCTTTGATCAAGAGGCTGCATGCTGTGAGGCTGGCATGATTCAGGGTGGTGGGGAACTGACGATGGGCCTCAGTAAAGCACAACAGATGAGCTCCAGCTGGGTGATGGGGAAGTAACAGAGTACATTTACTCAAGTACTGTACTTAAATACAATTTCGAGGTACTTTTACTTTTCTTGAGTATGTCAGTTTTTCAGTTTTTCTACTCCACTACATTTGAGCAGGAAATATTGTACATTTTACTCCACTACAATGATTTGAAAACTTTAGTTACAAGGTTAGATTATTAACACAAAACAAACATTAACCACTTAAGCTCCATTTTATACTTCATCTATTCTAAAATATCTTGTTGATGGGTTATTTTCAAAAGATTTTGACACATTTTGAAAACTGTAAAAAACAACAACACTTGGGACATTCTACAGTTAATGACTACTTTTACTTTTGGTACTTATAGTATATTTTGATGCCATTTTTTTAAATGTTTGTACTCTTTAGTCAAGTAAAATGTTTAGTGCAGTACTTTTAGTTACAGAGTAACAGAGTATTTCAACATTGTGGTATTGCTACTTTTACTTTCAGAATTCAGAGTACTTCTTCCACCACTGATGTTTAAGAAAAGAAAGGAGGGATGCCAGGAAGCATGGAGGATGTGAAGGATTTGGCCTGCTGGAGGAGGAAGGAGTCTCCGGGTTCGGGGAGGCTCATCTAGACTCCTGTTTCCCCTGCTGCGTGTCCAACACATAGACAGGCGGGGACCGTGAGGGATGCTCCCTGCCTCTAATGAGTCCCAGTCACAGCTGGACACACCGCTGTGCTTTACAGCACCAACAACAGAAGGGCCCACCACCATGAAATACAGACTGCCTGGTAGCAATACAAACGCCATGACGAATCCACCCAGAGAGAAGCCAGAATAGGTCCTGCCGTAATAAATATTTCCTGTTTACAATTTATTTATTTTTTTGTCTGTTGAGTTTTGAGTGTTGTCACCACAGGTGCCTGAGACACCTGTGGGCTCTTTCATAGCTCGCCTTCGGTTTGCTTTGCTCTTCTACTCTTCGCCACCTGTTCTGTTCTCCCTTATAGTGGCAAGCCAAGTTTCTACACGCCAGATCGCGCCCTCATATCACAACCAGGCTTCTCTTCTGGAAGCGTTCACTCTCATCTCACATTTCACATTCATGTTGGATCCATTCAGTAATCTCCTTATGCATGTGAGGTAGCTGTCACAGAAAGCTGACATGAGTTCCCTTGTCACAGTCACTTTGCTGTGCTCCCTGTCACTCTGGCTCCCGTGGCCCGAGGGCCCAGTGACAAGGCTGGCGCAGGCAGGTGGAGGATTGGCAGCCGATGTCCTTGAGGCCTGCGTACGCTACCCCTCAATGATATGGATGCAAGAAAATTCACAACCGCAACCAATTTGCACGCAGTTGGGAAACGGCAGTCATCCATACTGTACAAACGTTCCATACACGGTGGTTTGTGGGAGCAGTCATTGATAAAAAAAATACAACTTTTACATACATATTGTAGGCTTTCACACTCTCTATCTCTCTCTCTCAGACAAGCACGCACGCGTGCACGCACACACACACACACACACACACACACACACACACACACACACACACACACACACACACACACACACACACACACACACACACACACACACGCGCAAAACATCAGTGTAATCTAGACCTCACCCCGAGTCTCCTGTGGGTGTCTGTGGTTTGCTGTGCCAGTGAAATGAAAGGAGGCCTCTCTAATAACAGCGAATTTAATACCGGCACTACTCCCTTAATGAGAGTGCCCTGTGTTTGCTCGAGGCTCATATCCTCAGCACCAGTGGGAGAGTGTGAGGAAGGGGGGGCAGAGGGGGATGGGAAATGTAGTTAAAATCTCCCATTAGCATCACCTCCGGGTGCTAGCGTGTGAACTCCCCGGAGGTGGGGGGGTCTGTCTGTGGTAGACGTGGCATGGAGGGGCAGACGATGCCCACCCTCGCCTCCGCACAGCTGGAGCTCCACGGATGGGCTACACTCAGGCGTTAATAACGGAGCAGAAATTACTTAGGCGCTTATTAGAAAACAGCACGGCACTGGAGATGAGATGAAAGACAACCTGCCAGAGCACAGAAGTGGAAGCTTCCCAGAATGGACAGCAGTGATAAATGTAAAAATGCAAAAGAAGGAAATGGGTAATGTTCTTGTGTATGGTTCGCTCGAGGGAGCCAGGAGGAAGCCTAATAATAAAAGATCCCAACAGGGCTTGTGTGAGCGTGTGAAATCTTATGGAACATCTGAACGACTGTCTGCATAAGCCTGCTTGTATGCATGTAGTGTGTACATGTACACATGTTCTCATGAGAACACATGTCCGTATTTAATATTTCAGCGCATGCAAGCTCAGGAAACAATGCACAGGAAACAATAGAGAAGACAAGGCGCTGTTGAAACTTTTAGATTTATCCAGGTGATGTGGATGAGGGTCTCTGCAAAGTGGATCCACAATTAACTAGTAATCCTTTAGCAATTACCATGTTGGGTACAGTATAAGGAATGAAAACAAACCAAAACAAACCATTCCAATCATCTCTGCTTTAACAGTCTTGGTGAGGTCCCCTGAGTGTTTACTAAACAGAGTGATTGCAGTGGAGATTTGAATATTTAATAACAGGAAGAGATTGGAGAGGAGCCGCGTCTGGGGAGCCCAGCAATCCGTTTGGACTCGCTGGGCAAATGAGAGAAACTAGGCTGAGCTCACTGAGTTAGTCCCTGTGGTATTAATGAATTTTAAATGAATTTTAGGGAATGGCCATAAATACACTTCAACTAACAGGAAGCAGGCAGAGTGATTCGCTGCCTCGTATTTACAATCAAGGTGCAGCCCTAAAACCTAGTGGTAATTAAAGTATGATACTGTAGATCAGTGGTTCTCAAACCTTTTCAGGTCAAGGACCCCCAAATGAATATGTAATTGACAGCGGACCCCCATCTGAAAAGACGTTGGGACAGGGACCTCCATACAAGATTGTATGAGTGTTGTTGAAATGTTTAAAAAATATTCCACTTTTTCAAAAAAAAAACTTTTGAAAATAGCAGATCTACAAGCCCACAACGTGTCGCATCGTGATATAATGTGGGCTTGTACATATACTATTTTCAAATAGCTGATGCATATAGGGCTTAAAGTGGTTAAACTGATTTTGATGCCATATTTAGTAATACCCAGGGGGCAAAACCCCCTTTTTTTTTTAATGCTGCATTTGCCCTGCTATAAAAGGTTGGCCACCAGAAATAATATCTATGACCCCGTAGGATCACAACCTATATTGACAACCCGGTAAATTTTTTGCTGGAAATCCAATATGGCCGCCTCAATATTGGCCCCAATCAGTACCCAGGGGCAAAGGGGGGTATGCTGCATTTGCCCTGCCATAAAAGGTTGGCTAACAGAAATAATATCTATGACCCAGTAGGATCACTACCTATATGGACAACCCGGTCAACTTGCTGCTGGAAATCCAATATGGCCGCCTCAATATTGGCCCCTATCAGAAAATAGCTTTGGCAATAACTTTTGAACCAGATGGGCTAGAAATAAAAACGTGGTGTCTATTTCATGGTTTCAGAGCATGAGAAACTCAATGGAATACTTATCATTATGATTGGGTGTGTCTGGACCTTTAATTTGCATATTTCCAAGATGGACGCCACACGAAACTGAGTTTTACTATGACTTTTACAGTGACAGCTGACTGTTATGGCAACAGAGATGGCAGTCCAGAGATGGCAGTCCTAAGAGAGCAGCTGCTGCTTTTTTCAGGAATCATTGAGCAACCAACTGCAGTCCTCTGGGCAACCTTCCTGGAGATGTCAGATATTCTCCAAAGGTTTATCTACTACGATCGGGAAGGTGACTGGACAGGACATCTCTGTGAATCAGCAAGAATGCTACCCTACCTCACTGCAGCAGGCCACTACAAGTACGGGCAGCAATCTTTACCTCTGTATTTGGCTGAGATGAAGAAACTACCAGAAACAGCTTCAGAGGTACATGAAGCACTGATGGCAGGTGTATTTGTTGGCAGACGAGCAGATGGCAGCCACAACAGTGTTTCTCTTGACATGCTACTGGAGCAGACCTATAATGCCGATGCCAAGGAAGCAAGCAGTCTGGATGGCATTACACTCAGCCCTGCTGCCAGGACAAAATGGGTCTACACAAAACCACTCACTGCAGCTGTCTCTGCAGAGCTCAAGTCTATGCTCCACCTTCACTCCTCCAACCCACACCATGAGTCTGGTCAGAGTCGTGTAATCCGGGATGCAGAAATGGTAGTCAAGGTCATGGCATTAGTGGAGACTAACCCATTTACAGTGAGCACATCATCCACGATCAACATATCTACAGGACAGTGTGCTGATTCCACAGTCAAGGACCACTTGATGAGTGTGAAAGAACTGGGTCTGAAGGCACTGTGTGAGTCACTGTCCAGTGAACAGAAGAAGACAAGTATAATGAAGCTTAACACTTCCCACACTCAAAACACAAAATCTAAAAAATCTAAGGGGAAAACCTCAGCACCTGGCAAGAGCAATGAAATTACTGCCCTCCTGCGCATGACCCAAATCATAGCCAGTGGTGGAGAACTCAACCTTGTTGACTTTATAGGCAACCACGAGTGCAGTGGCTTCCCCCCTTCCCTCTTCCAGGAAGATGGCAGGATGAGAACAGGTACCAAGGCAAGCCTTGTGAAGGTTCTGAAAGAGGAGACCAAAGTTGCATGCATCCCTGACCTGCCTACAGAAGACAGAAAAACAGCAGTAGTTATTGATGCCATGTATGCCATACGCCATTGGTCGTTCCTGAAAGGTGAAGCATTAGGAACAATCGCTGAACGATACCAACGTCTGCTGTTGAATGATGTGCCTGCTGGCACAGAGATCATTCACTTCTGTTGTGACCGGTACAGTGGACCTAGTCTTAAGACAGCTGATCAAGAACACAGATATGCTCGACCAAAACCTACCAAAGAATATGAAGTCAGTATGCGTTACACAGCTCCAGATCCTCAGGAGTTTTTTGCTGTGTCAGCTAACAAGGCAAACCTATTGAGTTTCCTCTGTGACGAATGGTGTGAAAATGAGAAACTTAAGTCGGCCCTTGGTCCAGCACATCTTTACCTGGGTGGGTGGTTTAAAGAAGAGACAAGGAGTGTGGTGATCAAGGAGGGGTCTATTGAAGATGTCCCTGCACTAGAATCCACACAACAGGAAGCTGATACAAAAATAATACTTGTAATTCCCTCTAGGTAATGATCAGACAGCAACACGTTCTTTAATGCTACAGGTAGGATTTATTAATCCGGACCGTGAGAACTGTGAATGATAAGCATAAACAAAATACAGGAAATCACAGATCAAACAATAAACTATAAATCAATCTACTTGTCATATTTTCTTTCATGTGCTTAAGTTCCAAATACTGTCAAAAACAAATAAACTTAATCTCATACAAAACATTACCCTTAGCAAACCAAATAAGACAAATTACAACATCAACAACAACAAACAGTAAACATTTAGTTAGCTCTTTAGCTTGGGTGAGTTAACATGGGTGAGTTAACATTACTTCACATAACATAACAACACAACACTAAAAACAAAGTAATTCCTTTTGGCATAAAACAACACACAAAAACAACAAACTGTACCTTATTGGCTGCATTACACATACATGAGGAAATTAAATAACTATGGCTCTTCTTCATCACAATGTCAACAGAAAACTGCGGAGAAATGGCATGTGTGTTACACCTTAAAACGCCCCCGTCTTTTTACCCCGTGTTTCGCGATAAAACGTCCCCGGAAACGGCGCATTAGAACAATTAGTTCCGCCTCATTCAAATTAGCAGCACTGAACACAGAGGCAGTTACACTCCCACCAAAACATATCAAAACATGTATATGATTTTTCACAACTACTTAAGACAACAATATACTGCATAGAAAAGGTCATCAAAAAACAAAACTTCTTGTTCTCGGTCCTTGGCCTCCCCAGGGAAGATCAGCTTAGACTGCACCTGAAGGAAGACAGTTAGAGAAAAAGAGAGAGAGAAAGAGACTTCAGCTTGCTTCCACCAGCGTCACTGTCTTATGGATGGGCCTCTCCAGGTGGACAGCTTTGGAGATGCGCTTTCCTTTCTCATCAAGGGTTGAGTCACTGATGAGCAACTTGAGTCTTCGTACTCTTCCATCCTTTCCTGGGTACACTTCGATAACCTTAGCCATCCTCCACTGGTTACGTGGTGTGGCATCATCTTGTAGGAGTACAACATCATCGACCTTTGCGTTCCTACGATCTTTGGTCCACTTCTGTCTCTGCTGGAGATTCAGGAGGTACTCCTTCTTCCATCTTGTCCAGAAGTGGTTGGATAAGAGTTGAACTCGACGCCATCTTTTGCGGAGGTATAGATCTTCCTTGACAAACTTTCCAGGAGGTGGAGCGAGGATCGTGGACTTCATGGTCAGGATGTGGTTTGGTGTCAGGGGCTCTGGACTGGATGAGTCATTGAGACAATCAGTGGTCAGAGGTCTGCTGTTTACAACCGCCATGACTTCATACAGGAACGTTCGTAGAGAGGAGCAGTCAAGTTGCGTGGCTGACTGTTCTAGAATGGACGTCAAGACACTTCTGATGGTGCGGATTTGTCTTTCCCAGACACCACCCATATGACTTGAAGCTGGGGTGTTCATGATGAACTCACATCCCAGTTCCTTGAGCTGTTCTTTCAGTGCTTCAGCGAACTCTCGTCTTGCTCCGACAAAGTTTGTACCTTGATCACTTCTTATCTGGCGTACTTTTCCACGAATAGCGATAAATGAACGCAGAGCGTTAATGAAGGCATCCGTGGTCAAGTCATCGAGCGTTTCAATGTGAACAGCTCTGGAACACATGCAGGTAAGTAACAATCCGTAACGCTTTAGCTCTTTCCTTCCTTCCTTTACGTAGAAGGGTCCAAAACAGTCCATCCCGCAGTAAGTGAATGGAGGAGCTGTTTCCATTCGATCCTCCGGGAGATCTGCCATTCTTTGCTGTTCAGTGCATCTTCTGAACTTCCTGCACATAGTGCACTTGTAGATATGGGATGATACTGCCTTGCTGCAGCCTAGTATCCATATGCCATTGGATCGGAGCGCATTCATGGTCATCCCTCGTCCCTGATGGTGCACTCTCTCATGATAGTGCTTGACGAGTAACATAGACACATGACTGCTTTTTGGAAGGACCGCTGGATGCTTCACCTGTGGGTGTAGGGTGGCATGAGTTAAGCGGCCTCCAACTCTGAGGACACCTTGGTCGTCCAGGAATGGACTTAACCGGTGCAACTTATTGTCTCTGCCCTTGACTGGTGTCTCCTTGTGACTCTCGAGTAACTGTATTTCTTGCGAGAAGGTTGCTTCTTGAACCATCTTGATTATGGTCAGCTCCGCTGCTCTCCTTTCCTCTAAACTGGTGGCTTCGCAGGACTGTGGCTTGAGACCTTTAATTTCTTTCACATGGCGCTGGAGTCTGGCGATAGCTTTCACCATTCTGGACCAGTCTGAGAACTTGTGTAAGCGATCTAGCAGCGACCTGACTTCCTTCGCCTGGGTGTCGAGAACCTGGGCCTTCTTAAGTTCAGGGTCGTCACTTGCAATCTCTCCCACCTTGACTTCTCCACTTGGTAACTCCTTCTGCCAGAGAAAGTGTGGGCCTGTGAACCAGTTAGAGGATACCAGTTGCTCTGCTGTGAGACCTCTTGAGGCGTGGTCGGCTGGATTCTCTTCCGAAGCCACATACCTCCATTGTGTAGACTCTGTGCTTTGCTTGATGCGTTCCACACGATTTGCTACAAATACGTGAAATCTTCTGGCTTCATTATTAATGTACCCAAGGACAACTCTTGAATCCGTCCAGAAGAATTCTTGTAGGCATTCTACTTCCAGTTCTTTATTGAGCATGTCACTGGTGCGGACAGCTACCACGGCTGCTGACAGCTCAAGTCTTGGTATGGTTGTGACCTTAGTAGGGGCAACTCTTGACTTTCCCATTACTAAGCAACAGTGAACTTCACTTGACGTACTCACTGCTCTGAGGTACGAGCACTCTCCATAGCCTGTCATACTGGCATCGGAGAAATGGTGGAGTTCGTAGTGTTGGACCTTGAAGCTTGATGGAACGTAGCATCTTGGAATCTTCACACCAGCCAGATTTTGCAGGTCTTGGAGCCAGCATTCCCACAGAGGTCGTAACTCATCAGGCAAAGCGTCATCCCAACTGAGCTTGTCACGACACATCTGCTGCAAGATCTGCTTTCCCACCAAGATGAAGGGTGCCACGAATCCCAGAGGATCGTATACTGAAGCGACCGTGGACAAGACTCCTCTTCGGGTAAGTGGGTTCTCTTTGACGATCACTCTGAACTGGAACTCATCGGAAGACACGCACCACTGCACACCGAGTACTCTCTCCATGTGCACTTCACCCAGTGCCATGTCTTTGTCTCGGGCAGCTTCTGCACATTCTTCTTTTGGGATTGTGGCTAGGACTTCCTTGCTGTTAGAGATGAACTTATGCAGCCGGAGTTTGCCTGCGCTGCAAAGCTCTCTTGCTTCTTTCACCAGCTGGATTGCTTGGTCTTCAGATGCTACACTTGACAGACCGTCATCAACGTAGAAGTTCCGTTGGATGAACCTTATGGTGTCTTCACTAAAGTTTCCTCGTCCTTCGGCGGCGATGTGCTTCAGTCCATAGTTTGCACAGCCAGGTGACGAAGCTGCACCAAACAAGTGGACTTTCATCCGATAGATGGAAGGTTCGCCTTCAAGATTCCCATTGTCCCACCAAAGGAATCGTAGGTAATCTTGGTCTTCTGCCTTGACATGGAACTGGTGGAACATGCGTTCTATATCACACATGATTGCCACGGGACCTCTTCGGAAGCGATACAGAACTCCCACTAAGGTGTTTGTCAACTCCGGACCCGTTAGGAGATGGTCGTTCAAGGATGTGCCTTGGTACTTGGCGGAGCAATCGAAGACAACACGTATCTTACCAGGCTTTTGTGGATGATACACCCCATGATGTGGGATATACCAAGCTGGAACTTTGTAGATGTCTTCCTCTGGGACCCTTTCTGCATCTCCACGGCTTATGGTCTCATCCATGAAGGTCTTGTAGTCTTTGTAGTACTGATCGTTTCTTCTCATCTTCCTTTCTAGGCACTTGAGACGATGGATAGCACAGATCTTGTTATCAGGTAAGTTAGGCCTTTCTTTCTTGAATGGCAGCGGCATTTCGTAATGACCGTCGCTCTTTAACTTTATGCCCATTTCCATCTTCGACAGGAACCTTAGATCCTCTTGAGAGATGGGGCTGGCTTCTGACGCTCTTTCGACGAAGTCAGACTCCAGCATCTTGATAACATCTGCAGGTAACACAACTTCTTTGATCTGTGTTCTACAGACATAGTGCACTTTACTTGTGAGGTCTGAAGAGGACGGTAGACCTGGCATCACTTGCTTCACAATGACGTGGTTACTGATTCCAATTGCATCTCCATAGTTGAGACACGGGTTACCATATCCCACCACACTCCAGCCCAAGTCTGTTCTCTGAGCAAACGGCTGATGTTCCTCACCAGGCACCACTTGTCTTGGAACGAGGGCTTGAGCACAGTTGTAGCCAATTAACAGGCCGACATCACAGCTTTGCTGAGGAGCGATCTCATCTGCAATGTGTTCAAGATGAGGCCATGCCTTCGCTGTCTCTGGTGTGGGAATATGGTCTCTGTTTGCAGGTATGAACTCTCTTGAGTAAGTCACTGGCAGAGTGATTATCTTGTCTGAACAGAATCCTCTTACTTGTAGACCAGTCAGTTTCCGACAGGACACGACTGTGTTTCTTGAAGCCAGTGTGGAGAGCTTTAGCTGAACTGGTTCACTCTTTGTATTGAGAGCCTTTGCTGTCTCTTCGAGGATAAAGGTTGTGTCACTTTGTGTATCGAGGAGTGCATAAACCAGAACTTCACGATTTGGCTCACTTGTAGATGACACCCACACTGGAATTATCGTGGACGTATGAGTGTCCCCAGCATTCTGGACGATTCTATTGGACGTTGCCTCAGGTGCTGGTCTCTCTGCCTGCTCTTGTGGCTGATTATTCTTTCTTTCCTTGGACTTATCACTGTTCCTTGCTCCATTAGGCCTTGTTGACATCCTTTCTTCCTTGGAACGATCGTCGTGGAGGCAAGTTGGATGTCTTTTCTCACAGGTGTCGCAGGTGTTTCTATCTCCACAGTCCTTGGAGCGATGGCCAGACTTCAGACAGCCGAAACACAACTTCTTCTCTTGAACAAACTTGATTCGTTCTAAGATTGTCTTTTGCATAAACTTGCGACACTTTTGTAGACTGTGTCCTGCCTTCTCACAGAAGACACAGCTTGTGACGACGGCTTTCTCATCTGAGCTGGTTGCTAAGACCTTTGCTCCAGGACCTCTGCTCTTTGAACCCCTGTCCGGAATGCTTTCACTTGGCTTCAGAGCATGGAGAGATGTTATTGGGCTGCAAGCAATTTTTGCTTCACGTGTGAGGAACTTGACAAACTGACTGAAGCTCGGGAACATGTGAGTTTCTTCTTCTGCTTCTATGACTTTCCTATTCCACCTTGAAGTCAACCAGTCTGGAAGTTTAGAGAGTATTTTCTGGTTCTCGTTGCAATCATTAAGTATTTCAAGACCTCTGATCTGAGACATTGCAGCCTCACAGCTGCGCAGGAAGTCTGCAAGTTCTTGAAGTTCCACACTGCCTTTGGGGCTGATCTTGGGCCACGCCTCAATCTTATCTCTGAAGGCCTTGGCAATGAGGAATGGATTGCCATATCGCTCATCTAGGATGTGCCATGCTGCATAATAGGCTGACTCTGTGCCTAGTAAGAAGTAGCTCTCTATGGCCTTCTTGGCAGACCCACCCACATACTTGCGTAGATAATATATCTTCTCTTCGGCTGGTATGTTCTTTCTGTCAACGAGCGTCTGAAAGGACACTTTCCAGTCGTTGAATCTGAGGGGGTCGCCATTGAACACTGTAGGTTCAGGTAGAGGAATGCGACTTGCACTGATAGATTCTGCAAACAATCTGACAAGAGCTGCGGTGCCGTCTTCAGCTCTGTCTTCTTGCCTTGTCTGTGATACAGCTTGTGGTGGAGAACGGTGCTGTTCTTGCTTTGGGTGTGTTACAGTTTGTGGTAGAGAATGGTGCTGCAACGGGCTAGTTTGAGGTTTGACTTCCTCTTCCTTCTTCACAGAGACACGTTGATGGAGAAGCTCATTTATTTCTTCATCTGAGCAGTCACCGCGGTTAGATGCTTGACCTGAACATTCGCTCTGCTCATATACTTGCTGTCGTGCCTTGGCAGCCTTTAGCTTCTTAACAGTTTCCAATCGATGTAATTCTCTGCGTTTGGCTTCTAGCACTCTTTGTCTTTCTGCACCTTCAGCCTCTTGTTTGGCTTTTAACTGGGCAGCTTCAGCTTCCTGTCTTGCTTTAAACTGTGCAGCTTCAGCTTCAAGTCTCTGAAGTTCTTCAATATGATGCTCTTGTTCTAGCAGGACTTCTAAGGTGGCTTGGTTAGCAGCAACCTCAGCAGCTGCACTTTTCCTGCTTTGAGAGGAGCGTTTAGTGTGATGAGAGCTGATGCCTGTCTTGGTTGAGGCTACAGACGCTATCTCTTCGATGAATTGTTCAAGATCTGCACGATTAAGGTCAAGTCTTTGACCTTTAGCCCTCCTTGTGTCTAGAAGGTCCATTGCATTCTTTACAATTTTCTTTGTTACTGTTTCACAGGTGTCGACTCTGCGACGTGTGTTATGGTCAGGAACATCAATGCGTTTCCAATCATCATAAACTTCATTTAGACTCCTAGAGGCACTGCACATTTTAGTGACGTGTCCATCCAGCAGTTCATCTGAGCACTGTCCACTCAACGCTTGGTTGGCTTCTTTAGTGACATCCTTCCACTTCTCATAGCACACACTGAAACGATGTGCAACTTTTCTTACTTGCTCATCATGCAGTTCTTGACCCTTTTCCGTCAACTTGCGGATTCTTTGGCCTAATTGTGGCTCTTTTGAGGAAGCGGGGTTGTCACCTATTGGGCCTTCAGTCACTGGTGGCTGCACGGTTGTGCTGTGCTGCAGCAGCTCTTTATTTGCACCCTCTTTGTCAGGTGCTTCTGTGCAATGTACATCCACAGTAACTACACGCTGGTCGCCACTCTCAGACATCTTACTTGATTTGATGTTGTTGATCACTGCTCTCTTGTGCTGTCTTCTGGAGCAGTAAGTTCTCACTGTAATTCCCTCTAGGTAATGATCAGACAGCAACACGTTCTTTAATGCTACAGGTAGGATTTATTAATCCGGACCGTGAGAACTGTGAATGATAAGCATAAACAAAATACAGGAAATCACAGATCAAACAATAAACTATAAATCAATCTACTTGTCATATTTTCTTTCATGTGCTTAAGTTCCAAATACTGTCAAAAACAAATAAACTTAATCTCATACAAAACATTACCCTTAGCAAACCAAATAAGACAAATTACAACATCAACAACAACAAACAGTAAACATTTAGTTAGCTCTTTAGCTTGGGTGAGTTAACATGGGTGAGTTAACATTACTTCACATAACATAACAACACAACACTAAAAACAAAGTAATTCCTTTTGGCATAAAACAACACACAAAAACAACAAACTGTACCTTATTGGCTGCATTACACATACATGAGGAAATTAAATAACTATGGCTCTTCTTCATCACAATGTCAACAGAAAACTGCGGAGAAATGGCATGTGTGTTACACCTTAAAACGCCCCCGTTTTTTTACCCCGTGTTTCGCGATAAAACGTCCCCGGAAACGGCGCATTAGAACAATTAGTTCCGCCTCATTCAAATTAGCAGCACTGAACACAGAGGCAGTTACAATACTCCACACCCTGTATAGTGTCCAGAATGACAAAGTTGACAGAGTTGTCATCCATGCCAATGACACAGACATCATCATCATGTGCCTTTACTATGCAGCAACCCATCTCAGATGCCTTCCAGAGCTGTGGGTGAGAACAGAGCAAAATTCATACCTTCCTATCCATCAAATGGTATCAGCGCTGGGGCTTGCACAGTGTCGTGCCCTGCCCTTTATCCATAGTTTAAGTGGCAGAGATACCGCCAGCTATCCCTTCTACACTGGGAAGAAGGCATGGTTCAAGGCCAGCATGCGTCTGGATCTCCCTGCACTTGAGGAGTTTGGTGAAAACTCTTCTGATTCCCTCTCATATGACGTCATCAATCAGGCATGAGACCTCACAATTGTTGTATATACATCCAAAGCGGACCACCCAGAGGATTTTGACCTGAGTAAGCTTAGAGTGTACAAGTTCCTCAATAATAGATCAACCCTCTTAAAGCTGCTGCCCCCGACAGAGAATGCATTTGACCTGCACCTGAGAAGAGCTGCTCTAGCAACCATAATAGATAAATGTGCACATATCGCCAAGCCAGATATTCCTTCTTTCACAGAGTATGGATGGTCTCTCAGTGCTAGCAATGCAGTCCCCCTTGCATCTACCGAGCCAGCCTTGCCTTTGTCAATGAACAAGGCAATATCATGCCTCTGTTCCTGTGCAAAGAAGGCAATTCCATGCTACTTAGGATGCCGTTGCCAGGTACTGGAGACACGATGCAGCAGGATCAGTGCAACACATGACAACAGTGACAGTGAATAGCATTGTACCATAGTATCATTGGCTAGAAGCAGGCAAGACAGCACCATAGAGGTCAAAATGAACCTTTTGTAGGCAACCTCAACTCCGCCTTTACTCTATTTGTCACTAAGTAGTCTATATTTTGTTATGTTACTTGAATGCATACCACTATGTTAATTTGTATAGCCCTAAAGTTTAAGTTTTTGGCAAGTCTTGGAGTGTGCATGTGTATGTTTATATTGTATTTAGTTTATTAAAATGATACATAAGATACATTGTGGGGTTTTTCTCCAATTTTTCTCTGCAATCATCCCCACAACTATCTAACTATATAAATGGCGAGCAACTTCCGCACCCTCGGTGGCGACACCCCACAGCTCTGTTATCGAATAAACAACGCACCGCCAGACCACATGTCGCCTACTGACTCGCCACGGCGGCCGCGCTGAATTTACGCCTCGCGTAGGGGACATCTCACTGTTCACTACACCTTTTCCACCGCGCAACATAATTAATTCTACTCACCAAATGTCGGACAAAACGGAAGGGGAGCCAGCTTCGTACCGTTTACCGTGCGCACGACCTCATCACCACAACAGCAGCCAGCCGCTGCGGGGGTTTTTTCCTTTTTTTCCAAACTTTTTTGGTCACCATTTTCTCCAGGCACCATTTCTGGTGTAACGTCGGGTGTTTCTTTTCACCAGCCAATCACCTTTCACGTTGCCACGTCCGTTGCCACGTCGCGCTGACGTACGCTAAACAAGCGCTGCCGTGCGCACAATGCAAACGAGCCCAAAGGCGCGCAAAAATAAGCCCACCATTGCTTACACACAAAGTCAGACCTGGCAACGCAGCCTACGCCAATCATGTGTGAGAGATCTACAAGCTATGGGGCAGAGACGCCACCGTATCTTAGCAACAACTACAGCGCTCACTCTCATTGGTCGTGTCACGCTAAGAGCAGTCTCCAGACAATGGCATCGCAGACAGCTTGCTGTTACTGCTGTAGCCATCACAGGCAGTTGCAGCACGACGGACAGGGCGCTGTGATAGCTGCCATGTCGCTAACGCTAACCTGGTTGTCATGCCTGCAGCGGCTGTGCAATCACTTTGTCAACAATGCACGTTCGTGTGGTGAATGTCTATATTGCTGCTCAGTTCGTCCATTGTAGATGGTGTATGTTTGTGTGTGTCTTCTGGAGAACTATGTAGCTCCACAGCAACTACAGTAACTAACGTAATGGCAGGACCGCCCCGTGCAACGCATGTTACGCTGCATTATGCTCATGTAGTAATTTCAGATAATTTCGCTCCGATTACAGCAGTGTTTATCAACCCCCCCCCCCCCAAATACACGTACTTGATCTGGGACCCCCCCATTCTGTTTGACTCCGTTCCACAAGTAAATATTGTGAAAATAGCCGATCTACAAGCTCGAAACGCCTCACGTTGAGAGGCTTTGTACGCTTGGAGATCGGCTATTTTCTACATGATTGCCTCTTTCTTACATTCTTTGCCAATGTGGCCCATGTTTTCATAGCATAGTTTATTGACTACTTCTGTTGCAGAAATGGCCATTTCCCTTACTTTCGGTTTTTTATTGTCTCCGCCAGGCCGAAAGGCATGGCGCAAGACTATGTTTCACCCCCTGTCCGTCCGTCTGTCATAGCTAATCTCTCACATCGTTGACTTGATCGCAGCAAAATAACAGCCCGATGTGGAGAGTCAGTGAGAGCTGGATAAACGACGTAAAATGTGTCAAAAGGAGTCTGTACGGCTGTCGATAAATGAACACATGACGTCGGTGGGAGAGGACATATTGTGTCTTTTGGACAAACAGCAGCGTGGTGCTGATGTTTGTTGTGTGAAGCAGCTTAATGTCAGAGTGTTTGTGTTGGAGCGCCTCAGTGCGGCTGCAGAGTTCATGTGCAACCTCTTCCAGAGAGACACAGAGACACTAGAAACTCTGCTGCGGAAAAAAAACACTGCTGGGCATTGACTTTCCTATGGACATTGATCTACACACTGCAGGTATATCTGCTACACACACAACATCAAACTACACACTGCAGGTATGATGCAGCGTTTGCATTACAGCCAGCATGCCAGCGTAGTTCCCATATGGTTTCAAGGTGGGCTAAACCATATGGACCCCATGTCAGCAATGTCAGCGCCATCCACTTCAGTCCCAACTGCGATGCCCATGCAGGCTATAAGTAGCTTCTACCTGGCCCTTAGGTGGGCCCCAACTAGCCATGTTTATGTGGGACCAAGGCGGGTCCTAACTGGGTTTGCCCATGCAGGCTTTAACTGGCTTCTACCTGGGCCCTAGGTGTACCCTAACCAACCACAGTGCAGTGCCCATCGCTCCAATTGTTGTGACGTCAGGGCTCTCAATACTGCACATTGGTGGAGGAGGAGGGGCCGCAGGGCGACCGCACACATCGCTGAACCAATGGTAGCCCACGGATGTTTCCTCTGTGGATTTACAATCTGCCCCTCTATGCCACATATCATCCGCACTACAGGGTCTTCACTGACCGAGCCACGGCCCCACTGACCCTCATGACGCTACGCCACTTAAACGTGCGGCAGCATGCGCTGGGTTGCCAGGTTTGCACAGCCTGCGCCAGAAACAAGCAACCACCTTCATGAAAAACAAAAAAACACCGAAATGGTCCGCAATGTTCCAGGGGTGTCCCCGCGCGTCCCAACACTCCACAGGGGGTCAGTGGACCATCAGGGGGTCCGCGGACCCCCTGTGGACCCCCTGAAACATAACAAATATTATTTCTTCAAATTTTTTCCTTTTTCAAAAAAACTTTTCCACAGTTTCACTCCGGCGATTTGGGTCCCCCAATATACACACGGCCACGCTGGGCCCCGTGCGCGGCTGGGGTTGAGGGGGGCGTAGCCCCCCGAAACTCTAGTAGATCTATAAATCAATACATCTGGGGGAAAATGTAATACCATACATTATTTATGACTGCAGCCATATTGACAAAATAGAAATGAAAGCTCAAACTGACCAAATGTATTCATATTGCTTAAAAAGCAGACTTTTTGCCATAACAGTAAGCTGTCACTGTAAAAGTCATAGTAAAACTCATTTTCCATCTTGGAAATATGCAAATTAAAGGTCCAGACACACCCAATCATAAAGATAAGTATTCCATTGAGTTTCTCATGCTCTGAAACCATGAAATAGACACCAAGTTTTTATTTCTAGCCCATCTGGTTCAAAAGTTATTGCCAAAGCTATTTTCTGATAGGGGCCAATATTGAGGCGGCCATATTGGATTTCCAGCAGCAAGTTGACCGGGTTGTCCATATAGGTAGTGATCCTACTGGGTCATAGATATTATTTCTGGTGGCCAACCTTTTATGGCAGGGCAAATGCAACATACCCCCCTTTGCCCCTGGGTACTGATAGGGGCCAATATTGAGGCGGCCATATTGGATTTCCAGCAAAAAATTGACCGGGTTGTCCATATAGGTTGTGATCCTACGGGGTCATAGATATTATTTCTGGTGGCCAACCTTTTATAGCAGAGCAAATGCAGCATACCCCCCTTTGCCCCCTGGGTATAATTTTGCCGGAATCCCCTCAAGGACCCCTGGACCGCACTTTGAGGACCACTGCTGTAGATGCTGCTGAAAAGACAAGCAGATAACAGACCTCCCTGGTTTGTATAAACCCATCTGAGATATATCAAATGGCTTCATTTAATCTGCCTCAGCTATAAAGGAAAACTGTTTTTCCTCTGGGACACATGTGCTTTGAACTTGATATTTTCTCTGTGCCACACATCCATCATACTGGGCAGTTAAATGGATCATATTCACCAATACACGTGCATGCATTCTGTACACTGTTGCCATCAATCCAGACAGCTTAACAGTATTGGTGTTTGCTCAGTGTGCCAGAGAACACTTAAGGTGTGTTTGCTTTAAAACGTGTTTTGAAAGACTTCCTGTAAGAAAAGAAAAAACATCACCTTTACTGTCATCATCCATCCATCATCTTACAGGTGAGAACCCCATCTATCTATCTAAATAAAGAAAATTGCCTGAAATTGTCATCCAAAGAATGCTTGTCAACTGACCCTAACAGCCAAATATGCACCAACACAGACTTAAAACAGACGCTCCAATAAAACATGGCAAATTGCAACATCGAGAAAAAAAACAGCAACAACACCAATATGAATGTAAACAGATGCATACCCAAATATGTATGCATACACACGCACAGATACAGAGAGAGACAGAGGGGGAGAGAGAGAGAGAGAGAGAGAGAGAGAGAGAGAGAGAGAGAGAGAGAGAGAGAGAGAGAGAGAGAGAGAGAAATCAGGATTTCGTCCAAGCTCAGTCCAGCTCCATTAGGCTGGCATGAGGCATTTGCTTTGGGCCAGGTCTGGCTGGGCTCCCAGGTTAGAGGACGTCTCCTCCTGGTCTGCTCTTACCATCTGTTCTGTCCAGAAGGCATGCTCCACTGGGGGGGACTGGGCTGGGCCTGGACCACTAGCTACCAGCCCAAAGGAGCAGGGCGGTTCTGAGGAGCAGGAGATGGGGGTAGTAGCGAGATGGGAGGGAGAGTGTGTGTGAGAGGGTCTGGTAGGGGAGTCTGGGATGGGAGTAGGGGGGCAGCAAGGGTAGGCCTCAGGTGCCCTGGGGGAGATGCAAGGTCATCTGTTACCTGTCCACCTCTGACCAAAGCCATCTGCTGCAGGGACAGAGGAATGAGGCAGGGGGCCAGAGGCAGGCTATATAGGAGGGGGAAACAGTCATAAGGTGATGATGTGAGATCCAATTTCTCCCAGTTTCGAGATTTAATTAGCATCTCAAGTTATGTTCAGACATACAGTACGTCTGTGTTTTATGGCTGTCCCCTTGATTACTTGATTAATCGTTTAATTGGTTGGTTTGGTCCTTAGTCGACCAATACTTAAATTATAGCTGATAAGTTGTTTTTAATGCTTTTTACCTTGAATTCGTTATTTCTTGAAAAAATATGACCGTCTGTAACTTTCAATAGCCATTAGCCATTGTGAACCTGAAAATGCTGCATGATTGAATGTGGCAAACACAATTTTACAACTTTGTTGAGGATAATGAACTAACCAATTAGTTGACATTATGATTAGTCAAATAACAGCCTTAGAAACAAGGTAGTCCAGAAAGAGAAAAATAATCAGGGAAAGAGAGGGAACACCATTAATGATGGAGTCTTTAAGGGAGAGAATGAGTAAGAAAGGAACAAATAAATTGAGAGCGAATGATAGGAAGAAAGAAAGAAAGAAATCATTCTTTCCCATCATGGGTATGAGGATTTACTGCAACTGGACACAGAATGCATTTGGAAAATTTGGTTTTGAAACAAGGAGGGAAACTTTCTCCACTGAAATGAGAGATGGAGAGATATGGGTGGAACTATCATAAGACTATATTAAAATGATAATGCAATTCCACAATAGCATTATAGTATTCCACATGTGTTATTTGAGTAAAAATGTAAATGCAACAATCCGATTTTCATAAAATAAAATCTAAAATAAAAATGAAAGCGGCATTCGAAATATACATTTCAAATACTTAACCTGGTGTACAGTGGACAATATCCAAATGCAATAACTGAAATGGCACTACCAGCTTTGGCACTACATTGCATTTCACACTATTTTGTCAAAATGAAAATGAAAATACATCATATACACCTCTAAGCTTCAGTTAAGGCTGTTTCATACGGGAAGTGACTGACATGCTTAGCATTTCATTTTCGATGACAGGTGAGTGTTCAGGTAGTGGGGTGCGGACAATCTGGCAGTGGGCTACCGACAGGCTGGCGCACATACATTTTGCATGTCCGTCAGTCATACAAAGCAAAACGTTTGAATTCCGGATGGCGGATTCCAAAATAAGAGTGGTGTCGATCAGTGATATTGCAGCTGAAAGAAAGTGGCCCAAAACTGGCCAATCAGATGACATCTCCCACTTCCATTCACTCCTCTCTGCCTTCTCGCTCTCTTGATCCACTGCTAAGTGGTCTTTCAATTGCAATAAGGATTCAGTCATCTGCCTCTATCACAAGGAAGCTCTTCTCCACCTTCCACCTTCCATCCCTATCTGCGGATTATTTCCTCACCTACTTTGATAAGAAAGTTTATGATGTCAGAAGCTCTTTCTCCCATCTTCCCTTCTTCTACTAACCAATTGTCTAACTCACCTAATGCTAACCTCAACATATCAGACCTGTCTTCCTTCTGTCCTCTATCTCCAGATGAAATTCTGGAGGTGGAAGTGGTGTCATCCACCAGACTGACCTCCTGTCCTCTAGACCATTGGTTCTCAAAGTGGGGTCCGGGGACCCCCAGGGGTACTTGAGGGGTTCCAGGGGGTCCCCAGCTAAATGATGGATAGGAACCAAATGGACCCTTTTGGGTCTGTAACTCTGAGAGAGTACAAATGGAACCAAATGGACCCTAACGGGTCCATTTGGTTCCATTTGTACACTCTCAGAGTTAAATTAACATTGATTTTACTATATAAATTGGGGTCCCAGAGATAGAAATGCCATTAAATGGGGGTCCGTAGCCCTAATGCATGTCAAACTGGGGTCCTTGAAATTAAAATGGTTGAGAATCACTGCTAGAGCCGTAAAGATCTTCTCTTATGGGGGTCCCCTGGCATATCTTTTAAAATGGGGGGGTCCGCGGGCTAGTAAGCGTCAATTTGGGGGTCCTTGACATGAAAAAGTTTGAGAACCACTGCTCTAGACCACTGGTTCTCAACGTGGGGTCTGGGGCCCCCCAGCGATCCTTGAGGGGATTCCAGGGGATGATTGATAGTTATTACCCAATTGTACATTCTCAGAATCAAATTTACACTTTGGACATGCATGAAAAGTTTACATAATGTTCCATCAAGACGATCCTGAAGCTCCTTATTCATTGTCCATGTTTAGACACCATAGAGAAGGATACACAGGCTTTGAACAGGTTGATCTTGGTAGCTCTTGAGATGTCTGACTGCCATATATGATGTAGCTTATTGCAAGCACTTCAGGCCTGTCCTTTCCTTGACAGGAAGTGAGGCTTATACAATGCCGATTGAGGTCCTAGAGATAGAAACTGTATCAAATGGTGGTAAATCGACTAATGCACATGAAACTGAGGGCCTTGAAATTGAATAGGTTAAGAACCACTGCTCTAGACCCAATCCCCTCCTCAATCTTACAGACCATTTCACACAATCTACTCCCATTCATTACTACCATCCTCAACCCATCCATAACATCAGGCTGCGTCCCATCTGCTTTCAAGTCAGCCAGAGTTATTCCGCTCCTCAATAAAGCTAACTCTTGACCCCGTAGACACCAAGAGCTGACAGATCCTCATGGTTGTACAGCTTTTGTTGTTTCGGCTCTTTCCAAGGCACAAGGGTGATGTCATGTCCATGGTGCGATCCTCCTCTCTCATCCTCATCTCTCATCTGTGAGAGAGGAGGAGACCTTCTCACTGCTCGTCAACCCATTAAGACCTGGAACGCATCTGTATCATTTTTAGATTTGCGCTAAAAAGTATTATATTACACTTTGGCTATTCAAAAATAGCAGAAATACAAGCTCATAGCATGGCACGAGTGCCACGCTATGAGCTTGTAGATCTGCTATTTTTGAAAAATCGTGAAAATGTGTGCAAATCTTTGAATATATATTTTTAAAGCGAACATTTTTAACTAAAATCTTTGCTTCTGGGGGTCCCTGGAACAAAATATTTTGAGATGGGGTCCGCGGCCAAATACATTTAATTTTGGGGGTCCTTGACATGAAAAAGTTTGAGCACCACTGATATAGAAACATAAGTTCTTTCTGAAAACTGTTGGGATTTAGAAGACATTTTGTAGAATCGGCTTCAGGTCTTAATGGGTTAAGTCAGTTATGTTACATAGCAATTCCAAAGACTTCTGCTGTCATTAGCACGTAGTTGTGACTCTACCTTTTCACCATAGATGCATTTGGCTGCTTTAACTTGCCTTTCTAATTGCAAGCTCTCATGTGTGCAGACAAAGAAGTGTCTGCACACTCATCTGTGTTTCTCTCAGCTGCCTCATGAAAGGCCTGCCATACTATCAACTGATAGTGACTGACTCTTGAGACCAACAAAGAACTGTTTTACCACTGGAGCTGTTTGCTTGAGCTTCTGTAGGTAAGGAGGGAGGAGAAATGTAGACGAGTGATTTACCGCAAACTGAAAAATGACCAGGGCTCCCATGTGGAACAAAGCATTCTGTCAAATATTTATACAGCACGGCAATACTTGTGCCTTTGCTCATGCAAAATGTTGAATACATCACTTTTACTTGTACTGTAACTACATGTATCACATTTTTTTTAAATATTTTATACCCGTTGGCTATAATTGCCATCTAAAGTTTGCGCAAGGTGCCTATTTTTACAAAAAATGCCGACCACCATGATGAACACAACATCTGATCAACTCCAAATTGTAATTGTATGTTGAGGGCTTCTATAGACAACCTCCAACCTTTTAATTCTAACAATACAGGGGACCACAAATTCAAATATTTGAACTGCATGTTCAGCTTCCTCCTGACCAACATCTTACTCATCCAAAAGCACAGTCTGGCGGAGATATGCGCTCCGCTGAGTTTTGATTTATTGATTGAATATTGAAATGCAATTAGCACGAGTACAGCCATACACTTAAGGGCTCTATTTTTGCCGGCGCCTTACCCGCTGGCACTACTACCTGCTGCCTGTGAATTACGCACAAGGGAGCTGGCACTGTCCCTATTACCCTAAACAGTACCCAAACCACACCTATAATGTAATGGGTAGCACCGGTGTTTTAGGGATGAGGCTGGTGTCCGAAGATAGCAACTTTTGCACGGGAACGCCCCTTGCACAATGCTAAATCCCCAAATAGTGGCTATAGAATCTTCGGACGTAAATAGAGCTCTTGGTCTAAAAGAAAAACGCAAAAAAGACTTGTTTCCATTGAGGTCCTATACGTACAGTATTACATTAAGGCTAAAAGGATAACACAAAAAAGTCCTGGTCCTATGTATTCAATTCATCAACATAGCATAAAATAATTAACACTTTACTACATGTCATCAACAATACAAACACCATATGTACCAAAGCACACCTTTATAATTTCCATATGTAGTCGTTTAGAGTGAACATACAAATATGGTACATAAATCACATAACAAATGAAAGCATCTGCAACAAATGCAAGCTATCTGATTAAGGTTCTGTTCAGAGAGGCACCACAGACACAGGCATCTAATTAACCTCATTCTAACCAATATGCAATCAGCCATTATGTTTAACCATACTTGTCTTCATATGCCCTTTGGGGAACTCTGGGGGTCAAGAGAGGGTTAGGAGATATCTCAATTACTTCACTGTGTACCATCACTATACATAATCATACACACTCAGTCTCATCTGTATACACTACATGGCTCCAATTACTGTATGTATGTCTGCTGCCCTAGTGGAGCTGCCCCCCTCCATTGAGATTACAGGGTTGTGTCATTAACTACTCAAATCCTATATATTTCGTTGACTGAGGTCCCTTGGGGATCTATACTTTGTCTGGTCCTTTTTTTTCCCTTTACACCAAATCTCTTGATTTTGAACAAAATGCCGCAAATCATGAACAGGGAGTAGAGAAGGGGCCCCAGGACCCGTGTTGAGGTTCATGGGTGCTGAGGTTTTTGAGCCCATCCTCACCACCTGTCATCGTCCTGAGATAAAGTCCAGGATCCAGCTGCACAGGCTGGGGTTGAGTCCTAGGTTTCTGAGCTTGGTGTCAAGTCTGGACGGGACTATGGTGTTCAAAACTCAGCTGTAATTATTTTTGATTTATTTGATTGATTTGATTTGATTATTGGTCAGAAGTGTAAACAGCAGTCAGACATTAAGGCTAAAAGGATAACACAAAAAGGTCCTGGGGACTTGTTTCCATTGTTCCATTGTTTCCATTCCTATATTCAATTCATCAACATAGCACAAAAAATTGTCCTCAACAAATACAAAAACACTATATGTAAAAAGGAGAAAAGGGAAAAATGGAAAAACGTCAGCAGTGAATGACACCAGATAGTTTCTCAGGCTAGTTTTGGTAGAAACCAATGATTCACATTTTTAATGGATGGTGTCAAGGCATTCCACATTTTGGTGGCAGAGTAGTTGAATGAGAATTTTCCCCTGTTTGTTCTATATTTGGGTAGTACCAGATAGTTGTTGCTCCCTCTAGTATTGTCAAATCAAACAATCAGCATTCTAACATAGGAGTTTTTCTTCTCCAGGTGGGAGAGGGCAGTGTGTAGTGTTGTGGCTATCTACATGTACTGTATGTGTTTTTATATAAACAGCACAAAAGGTCTGTGGATCTGTTTTGTCGGTAGGCAAATTGGTGGGGGTCTAGGGTGAGTGGCAACTTGCTGTTGCTCAGCTCTTTGACGTGCTTCTCAAAGCATTTGCTCACTGTGGGGGTGAGTAGTAGGGGTCGGAGAAAGAGAGAGATATGAGCGAGACTGAATAAAATTGTGTTCCAAAAAGAGGACACATAACGTCTGTATTTGGAAATGGTTCAGTTACAGGCAAAAAAAATTATGAGTCAAACAAACTTCACTAAGAAGAAATGTTCATTTCCTCCTGAGAGAGAGAGAGAGAGAATGAGCACCAAGCCAGTGTCTATGTATTTTAGTAAAACGTATAGCCTAGTATTTCATTAGTGGTTAAAACTTGAATGGCATACTTTCGTGTTGCTGTCCCTGGTGCTTAAGGGCGCATATAGATCTATAGAATGTGATTATATGGTACATGTTTGTGTCAAAAGAGCACATTGTGCTCCAATTGGTTTCTGAAATGTGCCTCCGTACGGCAAAGGCTGCTTCTGTGTGTTTGTTTGTTTGTTTATATTCTTACAAACAAGCACACAAAAACAAAAGTGACTTGGGCTAAATGAATAAGAAATGAAGACACAAACAGTGAAGATGAAAAGTGAGACGGTCTGCGGATGACAGCGAGCGTCGGGACTGTGGGACAGATAGAGTGGGACAGAGATTAGGAGTGGATTCACACAAAGGGCAACTCATCTATCAAAGGCTGAATGAGTTGAATTTTAGAGGGGACTCATCCGGGGCTTGATCAATATTCCTTCGCACACATAATAAAAAGTTGATGCTTGCCAAGCGCATGTTTTGTTATTTCCTTTGATGATGAGACATTTAAGGCAGGGATTCCTAAAACTGTGGCCCCCCATTGCGAAATAGCTTTACAAAAAAGAAAATATCTGATCTACTGCAGTAAATGAAAATAGCTCATACAAGCTCACAGCACATCACATCGCAACACGTTTCGGGCTTACAGATCTGCTATTTTAGCTATGTTTTACAATAATCACATGCCCACAAAGGGATGCGAGGTTGAAACTCCTTCAACTGGCAAAATAATGTTATATATTTTATTCAATATTACATATTTTAAAATATTGACTACATTATATATATTTTTTGGCACCCTGTGGCAGCCCCCACTTCGTACACTTGTGATTTAAGGGTTTAAGCAAGGTTGGGGGAACATAGACACCCTCAACCTCCCCTAATTTGGGAGGGCTTTCTTTGAAACTTGAAGGAAATTTGGCTGGCAGATGAATGACCACCACCTCCCCGGCTGTGGACGGTGGTTATGCCAGGCTCTCATGTGGCACCAGGCAGGACTAGTGGAATCCAGTCTTTAGCAGCTCACACCCCCCTGCTGTGACACAATTAGCAGTCATTAGCAGCTCTGGGGAGCGAGGGTGTGAGTATGGGCTTTTTGGGGGGTGGTTAGACTCGCCGACAGCATGGCGAGGGGTTACAGTGCTAATCAGGTGTGGCTTTCATTGCCTCCCCTGACTCATCCATGCCCCATAGCACACACAGTCACGCACGCACGCACGGCCGCACGCACACATCTCTAGTTTGTGAGTGTGTGCAATCTGAGCAAGTGATCTCCTACACTCAATATAGGTTCCCCCAGACCACAAAGAAACCAGAGACACAAACTGCCTGTCATGCAAAGATTGAAGCTATGAGATGGAGTACTTAACAGAGTGCACAAATCCCAGAGGATCAATAGTTAGCCGGAGTTATTACTGACTGTATTGCATTTATATTGAGGCCGGAGCTCAAGTGCCACCCAAACAGGACCACATGAAATTGATGTCAAAGGTGACGCCGTCTTAAAGGAACATAAAAGATCATAATGGAAACCAAACAAAGACAGGGACGGTTCCCATTGATCATTGACTGTCTAAACACGATGAAAACAGCCGTTTACATTACTGCACAGACTGTGGCTTGAGCAGCTATGCAGAGAAGCAGCACGCCTGCAAAATGACAGTGTACAGGAAAAGTCACAGAAAAGACACACATTTTTTCCTAGGGAAGAGACTGACAGCTTGTCCTCTGCGCAGCCCGTTCACGGCACTCGCGGTGGCAGGACACGTCTGTCTTATGTCACCCGCTGTGATTTGTGCACTGTGATCACAGAGGAAGCCACATTTACAGCCACTACATTGTCCGGGCTAAACAGAATGTGGGGGTTGTGGAGAGTTTGTATGCATATGTTTGTGTATGTGTTGTGTACGCGTGCACAGGCGAATGTGACTATCTATGAAACGAACACATTAATTTACTGTATCATTTCAGGCTGGGACAGCCTGCTGCCACCCTCGCGCTCTGGCTGGCCCGCCTGCCGTAATAAACAACTTGTGTTGGAGAATTGAATTTAAACCAGGGCCATGCAGCATATTTCTGTATACATGAGAGGAGGGGTGGGAGAGAAACACATCAATAAAGACGACACCGTTTAAGAGGCAGACAACCTTTACAAAAGAGCGCCGGGTTTAATGGGCTGGCCGCGCGGCTCATAAACCACAACCGCATCCGACCGCAGCGGCGAGAGGCAGTGAGACAGATTTAAACATGCAGCCAACAGACTGCTGCAGAGAACCGGTACTGCAGCAGAAAACAACACAGCTTCTTTAACATTCATTCAATCCAACTCTGTCATTCACAACTGCAACATAACACAGCGTTCTATATACAGAGCTAGCAAGGGCGCACAATGCTTCAGTATCAGCCTGGTTGAGGAAAATCAAGGTGTGTGTGTGAGTGTGAGTGTGAGTGTGTGTGTGTGTGTGTGTGTGTGTGTGTGTGTGTGAGTGTGTGCATGTGCGCATGCGTGCATGAGTGTGTGTGTGGGTGCCTGCGTGCATGAGTGAGTGTGAGTGTGAGTGTGAGTGTGTGTGTGTGTGTGTGTGTGTGTGTGTGTGTGCGTGCGTGCGTGCGTGCGTGCGTGCGTGCGTGCGTGCGTGCGTGCGTGCGTGCGTGCGTGCGTGCGTGCGTGTGTCTGTGTGTGAGGGGCCTGGGGTATGTAGCTACAGTATCAACCACAGCAGTAATGATTCCCACAATGCCGCAGTGATAGGAAATACACCGCAGGGCAGACATGGTACTGTCATGACTGACTTCAACTTGACAGTTTTATTGTATTTTTTTTGTTTAGTTTTTGGGGGTATTTTGTGTTGGTCAATGCAGCAACCTGTATGTAACCTGCAAGGTGGTAAGCTAGTGTAAAAGAATATCAGAAATAATTGTTTTGTTATCTGCAGGCTCTTCTCAAACTCAAAGTGAAATGACACTCCTGACTTTCTTTCGAGCTCATTTATACTTCGTCAAGCGAGTCTTGTCACTCAACGAAAATAACAGATTTTCAACAGAAACTAACCTGCTGCTTTTTCTTCAAGCGACAAGGCCGCTTGAAGAAGTATAACCCCTAACTTATGCTCTGCCGTACCACGGGGTTGTGTGCTGAAAATAGATCTACAAGCTCAGAATGTGTTGTATCCGAGACGTGTTCTGAGCTTGTACATCTGCTATTTTCAGTCTGTGACGCCATGGCGACGAAGTATAAATCAGGTTTAAATTAGCCTTCAAGTAGGTGGGAGGGGAGGACAGAACAGTGCATTAATCCTTTTCCAAATAAGGAAGAATGTGTGTGGGTTGTGAGCAGCTCCAGTTGTCATATCACCACTGACACTCACATGACAGGTAACTGCAGTGGAAATGAATGTGTAGTAGGCCTTCCCTGCAAGGGACAAGGATCCTTTATTACAATTTTAACAACTTTATGATTTATAAAAACACATTGTCAGGTGTGAGACAATATCAATGAGCCCCATTCCCTTTATTGTTATAAATACGATGTTACCACCATAAATGACAATATTTTTTTTTAACTTCACGAGTCATCCACCTCCATTCATCCAAGGTTAACTGATTATATAACTGGAATGTTTGTATTTCATCGCTGCCGTTTTTCCTTATCTATACTGTATATCGAGCATTCAACACAAATCCAGTATCTCAAAAGGAATCTTACAAGTGTGTAGGCACTGTTTAAATTGTGATAATTTAATGCTAGCAGGTGAAAGACAGACAACCCACAGGGATCTACACACAAGTATATCACATAATTTGGATGTAAATTTATGCTGATTGATGCACAACCAGACATTGACCTCCACTCACCAGACACAGGAGTGGTAAATATCAAAATTTATTTTTTCTTTTCTTTTTACAATCCTCTACATTGCCTCGTGCTTTAAAGACACTGGATGTATTTTTTCCCCACTCCCGTCTCTAATTAACATGCAAATTTAGGGATTCAGATTTGCGTACTGGATTGAATTAATCTCTGAAACCTCTTCTGCACGAACCATAATCACAAATTACAGACAGACATCCGGCAGCAGGCTAAAGCCTGGAGTGCTGTCAGAGGGGTCTCTCTCCTCTAGGGAGGGATCCCAATCAACACAATTGGTCAGAGAGAGACAGAGACATATACTGCGGTTGCATAGTAATTTGGCATATCCGCTTTCAGTTCCGAGGGGATATTAATTTTCCTTTTCTGTTTTCCTTATCTCTCGCTTCTGTTGGCGCCTTTGTGGAGCAGCTCAGCCTGTGTCATGAACAGTTTCCTGACATGCTAATCAGTGTGTAATTTGTTCAAAGTAAAAAAGGGGAGAATGTTGAGATAAAAATGTTGCCCCCCACCCACCAACAAAAGATGTACCGTTCACTAGGGGCTGATGCATGTCAAATATGTACAGTTCACTAGGGGCTGATGCATGTAAAAAGATGTACAATTCACTAGGGGCTGATGCATTTAAAAAGATGTACAGTTCAAAAGGGCTGATGCATGTAAAAGATGTACAGTTCACTAGGGGCTGACGCTTGTAAAAAAAGATGTACAGTTCACTAGGGGCTGATGATTGTTAAAGATGTACAGTTCACTAGGGGCTGATGCTTGTAAAAGATGTACAGTTCACTAGGGGCTGATGCTTGTAAAAGTGGGATAATCACAGGGACCCATCACAGTTCAGCCTCTCTCATACAGTGTCACTACCAGTTGATGATGATGATGATGCAAAGAGTCTAAGAGAGAAACATTATTGTGTTTCAGCTCCTAAACATTGAAGCAACAAAAACAGTAAGCTAGCTACTTGCAAAGTGTAATTAGGAAATCTACCAGTTAATCTATACATTAAATGAAGCTTCACTACACTGAAGCTACCCCGAAGAGAACTGCAACGTGGCAAAAGTAAAAGTAGTTCACTAACATTCAAGCTACCCTTATCCCCTAACATTATTTATCACCGATAGCATTGGTGATAAATAAATCTGTGTGACAGCCCTGCCTACATGACAATCTGCCAGTCAAACGGATAGTGGCAAAAAATGCTCAGTGCAATTGTTTATTAAACAACAATAACAATTTGGCAACAAAAACAAAAAAACATGTGCTCCACATAACAAAATGCAAGTGTTGAGTGTGTGTGTGTGTGTGTGTGTGTGTGTGTGTGTGTGTGTGTGTGTGTAGGTGTGTGTGTGTAGGTGTGTAGGTGTGTGTGTGTGTGTGTGTGTGTGTGTGTGTGTGTGTGTGTGTGTGTGTGTGTTTGTGTGTGTGTATGTGTGCGTGCGTGCACGTGTGTGTATATGTACGTACGTGCGTGTGCGCCTGCACTCCTGTGTTTGCATGGGTATGTTCAATTTAGACTTTTTTTTAAGGCAGCTCTCCACCGCACCGATTTAGTCCCAGCGGCGGGAGGCGTTGGAAAGCGTCTGCTTTTGGTATGAACGCCAGCATTCTTAATCCTGTATCATACAAACCAAACCATGTGTAAATCGGTTGAGAACTTAGCCAGTTGTGGTGCTTTTCATGCCTCAATAAGCTTTGTTTATACTTCGACACACAACGGTGCCACATCGGCACAACAAGTCACCTCCTCGACGAGTTGTGGACTTGCACATCAACGATACCGTTGTGCGTCGAAGAATAACTCAGTCAGCATAGACATAATTGTTTATTGTTTATTGTTAGACATAATAGGCATAGAAAGTGAAGCTCACCAGTTGGAATGAGCAGCAGCAGTCAGTACAGTTCTTTGTGTATAGATATTTATGTGCTAGGTGCAGCAAGCCAGCGCACCCTGTTCACTTGCATTGAAGTGAACTATACGCATGTGCGAACTAACACTGCGAGTCAATGGTAGATTTTTGCCCACACAGCATTAAGTTTAGGCACAGTAGAACGTTTCTTATTTTATGGTAGATTATACATTTCACTCACCAGTCATTAACTATATAATATTTACCTTGTTGTTTTGATAATTTAAAATATATTTAGAATATATTTTAAAGTAATATTTATTCAAGGAAGTCTAGGTTTAGGAGCACTCTCTATTGAAAATAGCCAATAAAATCCCTCTTGCAGTCAGGACTAGACTCACTCCCAATTCTCCGTTGCAGTCTGAAGATTCACCTCTTCAGATCAGAATCCACCTCACCCCCTAGACCTCTCTCTTTGTATCGTTACATGTTTCTTGTTAATATATTTTAGTTATCTTGATTATTTTTTTCTTGACCACAAATGTTAAGAATATTATTTAGATACTGTAGCATGTTATCTTGACAGATGCTAGGTTTGATGTTTACCTGGTACCCTAGTTTCTTTGAGGCATGGCACTGCTCTGCGCTGTGTCAATTTATGTGACTAGAGTTCATGCTTATTCTGCTTACTCTGATCTTACATTTGTAAGTCGCTCTGGATGAAAGCAACTGTAAATGCCTAAATTGAAACGTTATTTCAAAAGCATCTGTAAAAGCATTAGTAAAATGGATTAGTAAAATGAGCATCGGGCTGAGCTCAATGGACTATCGATATATTCATCACCGCTACTGCCAAAGTTAAAGGTGGTGTTTCTTTCAGTAACAGAGGTCTCCCCATCTCTCCAGCTCTTTAGTAAACAGATAATACATTTTTAGGTTGGGTTACCAATTGTATCCAATCCGGAGAGAGAGCTCATACAGGATAAACAAGTGAAATTGGAAGTGATGACAAAGAAAGGAGCAGAATTTCTTTTGAACTGGAACACTATAAAATTGGAGCTGATAAATGGGTACTCTCTCCTGATTGGATGAAATTGGCAACCCACCTGAAAATGCATTTTGGGTTTATTAAAGAGCTGGAGAGATGAGGAGATATGTTTCTGAACGAACACTCGATAGCTATGATCCCTATCAGAAAATAGAGCTTTAACTTTTTTAACAACAAAATCTTTTTGTTTTTACCTAAAAAACTTACACTACCTTTAAAGACTCAAAAGGTGTGAGAGGCTCCCTGCGAATAGCATCAGTTGCTACATTTGTTCTAAATGAGGTGACACAAAGGATAATGTAACAAGGTTTTCATTGGGATGACGAAGAGCGACAGACAATGGGCGTAGCAGCATTACTTCAACTCCCCTCTGATGGTACTCTAATTTAATGAGGCACGCTGTGAGCGTTCAGTCGAATCTCTCACATTGTCTGAAGCAAGGTCAACCTGCGAAAAACAAAGTAAACAACAAACTGAGAAAACGGCTACAAGGCCATGGGATGGCTGTCACATTACAAACCACTAACTGGCCAAACGAGAATGGCCAGGTGACCATTGGTGAGGTCAGGTAGGTGGAGATATTCAACAATAGGAGCCTTCATCCTCTTGATAATTTAATTCTAATTGTACTTTTAGCAAACAATATTTACTGTGCAGAAAGCCAGAGTATTAATAGCAAGAGGACTGGACACAGCCAGTGTATTAAACGGTGTTGTTCACCTTCCCTGATGTGCTGAATGCCTGACATTGTGTACAGCGCTACTGTATCATAGTCATGTCAGCGGCAACAATCGCCCCCCAAACACAGAGAGACAGCTCCAGCCTCTCAGCACTGCCATGTCCTTCCTCTTCTCCATCTGTCTGCCAGCACCCTGACATGCACGCTATTCCAGGCTAGCGGTCGCCTGGCAACATGGCTAAGCCTCTGAACATATTTCCCAGTCCGAATAAGATACACACTTTCAGCTACTGTATTATTTCATTAAGAGGGAGCACGAGGGGCCTGTGTTTTTGTGTCTCCCGTCTCCAGCCACCTGCTTTTATTGGATCCTCTGTGTCCGCCCCCGGAGTGAGTGTTAGCCGGGGGAATATTAAAAAGATGCAGGCCCTCGTTGAATGGGATATTATAACGTAATTAGCAAGAGTTCCGGGCTGGCACGCCACAAGAAAACAGATGGCCTGCTAATTCTATTAGCGGGGCAAAAATGACCATGTAGCTTTTAGCGCTGGCAGAGTGCTGTGACCTTCAAGCCCCAGGAAGTGGCCCGGTGCTCAGACCCCGACACTGTTACAAGCCACTCGTACTGACCCATCCAGTTTTCTTTACTTACACTTCCAGAACTGACAGGGACAGTAGAAAAACACTGTTCAAGGTTCATGAGGCCTGGTGAAACGGTACTGTGCCATTTTGCTCAACAAAGGAACATGAAAACCACAATGGTGTTTTGGGAATAAATGCTGCATATTAATATATGGCTTAGATGGCTCTATACACTTAATATCAAACTCTCTAGGCTGCCGCAGTCAGGGCGGCCATCGCTTTAACCTTCCCATTTTGCCCAAAGAGTCTTAAAAGATAGTGTAGCTGTGAAACGTTACTATACACAATGCAATATTCAAGATATCACATTCTAAGATATTAAAGCTATCAGTTTTTATGTATGGTTATTTGCTGTGGAAGACCACATTCATATTTAGTATGTAGTTTTGGCCTGGATTTTGGTGTCTAAGCAGTTTGCAGTGAAAACATGACTGTAGAGGAGCAGAAGGCTAAGCGTAGGCAGTTAATTTAACTCTCAGAGTTACATTAACTCCCAAGATTTCATAGTGTGCACCTCTGACCCAGCGCAGGATGAAATGCACGATGAGCAGTCCCGTACTGTAGTAGCAGCACGCCCCTCTGCTCTGCCCCGAATACAGAGAGGAGCCTCACATTCCCCACACAGCCTTTCACGTTTCATTTGAACCTCGGCCCTAACTCCCCTCCTCCTCCCAGTGCTCAATATGCTTCCCTTCATCCTTCATTTCTCAGAAGATCCCATTTACTTTCTCTATATATATTTCACTGACATATTCTGCAGTCTTTCCTTCACCCCCTCTCCCCCCACCTCTTGCTGTCCTCCTCGCTCTAAAGCAATCACTCCCTCTTCCCTTTCCCTCTTTATTTACATGACACCAGGGTTCTCTCTGAGAGGCAGGTGCGGATGGCCAAACGCAGGCTTTTACAAAATGGTTGAGGTAATATCTTCCTCCTGCTTTTCATCACTACCCATAGAGCTTCATAGCAGAACAAACAGGCCTCACGTAATCGCATTGTCCCTCTGTAAATATTGTGGGCCCAGTCTCATCTTTATTTTATTACCAGCCCTATCACTAAAGACCCCCAGTGTGGACCAATATCATTTAGGCTTCAGGGCCAGCCCACATCGGCCATATATCATACAACCCCATTGCCCTGCACAAAACCAGTGGTGGACAGTAACAAAGTACATTTACTGTACTTGAGTAAAAAAAAAATGTATCTAGTACTTTGTCCATTTGTATTTTTGTATACTTGCACTCCACTACATCTCAAAGACAAATGTGTGCTTTTGACTCCACAACATTTCTAGGAAGAGAAAAAAGTACATTATGAATTAACTTCCCTGCCAAAAACGTAAAAAACGTAATTAACCAATTCTGCCAAGAACGTAAAAAACGTAATTTAAAAAAAAGACTGGGCCCCGAAAAAAGACTTTTTTTGGGCCCATTTGACCCAAAGACCGAAGATCTAGACTCCCATCCACTTCCTTGTTAACTTAAAACTTAAACATTCTGTATCTCGGCTCCTGAGTACTTTTTTCTTTTCAATGAAAAATCTCTGGCAGTGGGCAAACGCGGAAAGCAATAATTGTGGCAGTGAACAACTTAAGCCCTATTTCAAATACACTGAAAATAGCCGATCTACAAGCTCACAGCCCTTGTAGACTAGCTATTTTCAGGGAAGTCTTAGAATTTGGGGGGAAAATGTCAAAATATCTATACAGCAATGCATTGATATAAAAAAGAAAATGTTCTTTGTATTTTGTACTTTTGAATACTTTTTAAAAGCATGTACTTTTGAATACAGAACAGCTTTCAGTTGTAGTTGAGTAATATTGGACCATGAGTATACTTTGACTTTTACTGGGGTTGAGTACTTTGTCCACCACTGCACAAAACACAGTATCTGATGAGGAGAGGATACGACGACATGCATGGGTGACGCTGTTCCAGAAACAATTCAGACGGACGGACCCCCCCCCACATAAAGTTGTAAAGTAGGCAGGGAATCATTTACTTACATAGGAGCCACACAGTGGAATGACCTCGAAAACAGTGTCAAACTGACAACAAATCTGAGGACTTTTAAATACAAAACTAAATCATGTCTATTAGAAAAGGTTCCCCTATAGAGGGTCATTAGACTAGGAAAGATAAGGTAGCACTTGTTTGTGTACTGTGTATGTTACTTGTGTTCCTGTATTGTTTGTATGTAAGTACAGTGAATGTTACTTGTGTTTTGTATTGTTGTGTAATGTGTACTGTGTCTGTACTGTGTATGTCACTTGTGTCTATGTAGCGTTACGTTAGTTACATGTGTTGTATTGTAAAGTATTTTTAACGTATTGATTGTTAATTGTAAGAGGACCTCAACGGAAATAAGTCTCAGGACTTTCTTGTGTTATCCTCGAACTGCGGTGACCATGTGGTGATGGCTTTTCAAATAAATCAAATCAAATCAAAAAACATACACACACACACACACACACACACACACACACACACACACACACACACACACACACACACACACATTATATTCCGTACACTGACAACACAGTTGACCTCAGACACCCGCAATAGAGAAACATTTAAATTGAGTTCAAGAAGTAGTAAGGTAATGTATCACGGATGGCAACATATTCACAAAGAGTAATCGAGGATGTTATTGAGTGATCTTGAATGGAAAGCTAACCAGCCTTGTGTGTGTGGTGGGCGTTGGGCTTGTTGCCACTGGCATCTTGTCATCTGGATTAATGTCCTTCATATCGCTCACACACCAAGTGTCAAGCTTCAGCCAAGTTGGCTGTCAGATCCTCGTCATAATGCCACAACAAATGATCAACCCCTAATAAGCTACAGTCCACTGGTGTGGCAACATAGTCGACACGTGTGTGCGCACACACACACACACACACAAAATTGGAGCAAGTGAATCTGTACACAGCAATGCACAGACGCTCACACCCACATGACCACACACACGATTTCTACTTTTCACACTCAGAAACTTCCTTGGAGGCTGAACAGATGTTGGTCCAGCAGAGATCTGAGCCTCATCTCTTCCACAGCAGGAAAGAAAGGAGGAGCGGATAGACAGAACAAAGCAGAGGATCCCCATCAGACTGCACGTCTGCTGTCCCGAATAGACTGCCAAACCCCTCACACACAGCTGCCTAATGCACCACAACCACTGCCATGAACACACGCACACACGCGCACACACACACACACACACAAATGTGTGTACTGTAGCTATACTGAGAGTTGCATTCAAAGTCCCTCCATGCCTCATTATGTTGCTTCCTACAATACATCCCTCCAAGCCTCATTATGATCAACTAAAAGCTATTGTTGTCTCTCCTTTAAGTGTCACTGTTACTTATGTATATCTTAACTAGTGATCTTCATTCAGGAAAATGATCAATGCATCAACCATTCTGGGGCCACCTGTGCTATATGCTCTAATAATAGAGGGCACTTTAAATGCACTAAATGGCAATAGTTACAGTTTTAAATACAGTATTGCAAAAATGAGTATATTTGTCAACACAGCAGACCTCAGGGCTGTGCCCACTCATCACACACACACACACACACACACACACACACACACACACACACACACACACACACACACACACACACACACACACACACACACACACACACATACACACACACACACACACACACACACACACACACACACACACACACACACACACACACACGCTTTTATGCTGTTCACCTTGTAGGCTCTGTCTGCTCACATCATTCAAGTATCAGTTGCTTCAATGATGGGCACATGTTGGTGTGTCCAAGGCTCGTGATGTCCAATGCAATATTATATTGTGTTCAACTGCATCTTGCTTATATACTGTACAATACTTCTTATGTTGTGATCTTTAGAAAAAAGACCTCGGGGACCTCTGATCTATGGGTCAGAGGTCAAATTGGCAAATTTGTTCCCCATGAGGAGATGCATATGTGTAATGAAGTTTCATGGCTGTAGGTCAAACGGTTCATGAGCTATGCCTGGCATTTTTCAATTGATTGCTATAGTGTCCCACTTTGGCCAATGGTTGTGAGGTTTGTGTCTTTGCTGTTTGGCATTGCCCTCTACCATATTGGCAAGTTTCGTAAAAAACAGCGGAAGAAGAATAAAACTAACAAAAACAAGAGGGTGCCTTCGCACTGACGTGCTTGGCCCCTAATTATTATTCATCATACAGAACTGCGGTGCTCTAGCAGTGCTACATGCTTGTTATCTTTTTCAAAGAGACCGTTGTCAGTTCACAGACTGGATTTAACACATTAATTAGCTGTAGAAGTGCTTGGTTCTAATATGGGATATAGGCTATATCTTTTCATCACTATCCCTGGCTAGTCGGTTTAGACGAGGCCTGGAATCAAACCTGTGCCCTCCTGTACCCCAAGCGTCCTCTCTACTCATTCAGCTACAACATCCCTGTTTAAGTTTGCTGAAAAGCATAAAGTTTTGCCTTCGTCATGCACCATGCCCCTGTTTCAGTAGGACATACATAAAAAATCACACCCTGTGTGAAGGAAGCGGTGCCTTTGGGGCGGGGCTTAACTCATTTCAGTTCGTCCCTATTGGTGGTCTGAGTCCACTTACCAAATTTGTACTTGGTAGCATGCTGCAAACTGGAATGGTGGCTGTTTAAAGGCCAGCCAATGGGCAGACAGAGGGGGCGGGGCTTAAGTAATTACAGTTTGTCCCTATTGGTGGTTTTAGTCCATGTACAAAATGTGTACTCCCTAGCATGCTGTGAACTTGAGTTATGGCTGTTTAAAGGCCAGCCAATGGGAAGACAGAGGGGGCGGGGCTTCAGCAATTCATGCTCGTCCCTATTGGTGGTCTAAGTCCACATACCAAGTTTGGACTTGGTGGCATGCTGCAAACTGGAGTTAGAGCTGTCTAAAATCCCGTGCTCATCCCGTGCTTGGGGGTCCCTGGACCCCTCTTTGATAACTTCAGCAATTCATGCTCGTCCCTATTGGTGGTCTAAGTCCACATACCAAATTTGGACTTGGTGGCATGCTGCAAACTGGAGTTATAGCTGTTTAAAATCCCGTGCTCATCCCGTGCTTACACGGACATCATCCCGTGCTTACACGGACATAACATACGGGGGGGGGGTCCCTGGACCCCGCTTTGATAACTTCAGCAATTCATGCTCGTCCCTGTTGGTGGTCTAAGTCCACATATCAAATTAGGACTTGGTGGCATGCTGTGAACTGGAGTTATAGCTGTTTGAAATCCCGTGCTCTAAACGGGCGGACGGACATAACGTCATTGGGGGTCCCTGGACCCCTCTTTGATAAGCAGTGGCACGTGTGGCCAAAGAGAGGAGAGATGGCATAGGCAATGTCCAAGTCCGTGTGTGTGTGTGTGTGTGTGTGTGTGTGTGTGTGTGTGTGTGTGTGTGCGTGTGTTTGTATGTGTTTCTTCTTTGCCGTCAGGCTCATACGGACGGACGGACAAACGGACAAAGTCAAGTGTAGAGCGGTTGGCACCGCTAAAAATTACCAGACTGGATTTAACACATTAATTAGCTGTAGAAGTGCTTGGTTCTAATATGGGATACACAATGCTTTTTCTACCAAGGTGAGGTAATGCCGACGTGCGCCACCATTGACAGACCTGTGAAGTCCAGGTGCCAGACTTTCGGTCTTTGATAGGATATATGTTCAATTCAAAGGAGCTTTATTGGCATGAGAAAACATATGTTTACATTGCCAAAGCAAGTACAGTTCGAGGGGATATATAGTACAGTACCACCCTACTCCAAGTCCAATTTTACAAGACAGAAAGCCGCCATAAAATCTATATTCACCTCAAAGTCAGTTATGCAGGGGATAGGGGACTTTGTATTCTAAATAAATCCCAGGTAAGTTTCACTTTCATTTTAAAGGGCTTAGCGAAAATCTTACATCTGAAACCATGTAAGTAAGGTGGGAGAGGCTTATTGTCAGTATCAGCCAATAACGCATATGTGGCACCCCGTATTGATGTAAGTGAAATAGCTTTTGGCTCTTTGATTTTTAGATGCCTCTTCATATGTGACTGAAATGTTGGCCAAATTGTGGCAATTTTATCTTCTGGCAGAGTTTACACATTTTTGGGGGGTTTGTCAGTTTCTCCATCCAGGATCACCAGTTATTGTGTTAACAAAAATTAGGATTATCAAGGACCTCAGCCATTCCAACCATGGACTGTTAGATCTGCTACCATCTGGCAACCGGTACTGCAAACCTCAAGACCAATCCTAATAGAACCTGGGTCCTGTCATCTCCAATATAGAAGTTTGTCCTTGAGCCAGAAGCATAGCCTCTAAAGGGCTCAGTTCCATAACACTACGAATCCCAGCCTGAAATCCACTCGTGAAAATCACATACTGTACCTTGCACTAAAAAAAGTATATCAAGAATCAGTGAAGAATCAGAAGAAAAATATGTTCAAGGATATAATATGCATATAATATCTATTTGTTTACATACTACCAGGAAATATGACCCTTTAGTATTTTGAGAAGGAGGTGCAGATTGATTTTAAGCGCAAAGGATTAAACTTGTTATGTTTCACAAGACTAATCTTAAGCCGGTCTATAACATAAGCAACCTGAAGAGCTTGACCAAACACTGTCCCACTCATCATCCAGGATCGTCTCTCCAAAGTCAGATTCCCAGAGAGACCTGACATGAACCATGCAATCATTGTTTGAGGCCCCTATAGACCAATTATTTGTTTACCAACATTGAGACTGAATGCACAGGTGATTGTTTCACGCAATCAATTCTCAACTTGTTGTTTTGGGGTGTACTGGTTTCAGTGCATCCCAACCCCCTCTTGTGTGTTGGCTGGTGAGGCGCGTCCTAGCGAGACCTGATAGAATGGGTTTCATTGTGCGCATACTGGTTGCACTCATACTGGTTCTTATCAGTGTGACGTCATCTGTTAAGGGGTCTATAAAACATATATTTAGTTGTAGTTGTAGTTGACGTTTTCTGGGTGTAATCTTTAAAATAGCCTTGTCCACAGCCGAAAGAGAAAACCCTTTGGATTTAAGTGGTAAAATTGCGTATATGTAAATGTATGAAAAGGTTATTCCTTGTACTTCTCTATCAGCCATCTATCACACCCACAGTACTTAAAGATGGGGTCCACCAAATTAGGGGAAAATTCTGAATTTAATCACTTCACCATGGTGTCTCTATTTTGGGCAGGCCTTTTTAGAAAATATTTTTAATCTGATTTACAAGCTCACAATGTGTCACATTATGATTCATGTAGATCTGCTATTTTTGAATTGCCAGTATAAGTATAAAGTGGGTCTTAAGTGGTTAAGTGGACAGATGTGAGTTGAGAGAAGAAGCCTTCTTGGTTTTTATTTATAGTTTTCTTGCCCTTTACATCAAGGCAAACCCATTTATTTTAAACATACATTTTTGAAGAGGAATAGAGGCCACTGGGGCAGCCTCTAAGCAGGTAAACCTGGTAGATACAGGGTCCTCTCTAAACCAATACCACAGGTGACTACAAAGGCAATTTGGTAGCGTTTAATATCCGGCATCAGCATCACCTAAACACCCTTCCTCAAGAGGACATTGCAATGTAGTGAGTTTCAATCTAGCTCGCTTATTTCTCCAGAGAAGGGAAAACAAAGAGCTATTTATAACCAAAAGTGCTTTCCTTCTTAAAAGAGCTGGGACCATTTGACAACCGTATAAGCAGACGCGTCGCTAGGTCTCTACTAGGTCGGGGGCTTAGCCCCGCAGGCAACGGGCACATGCACGCGCGCGCAGCGCGCGTGCATGTGCCCCTCCTCCCGCGCGCGCGCGAAGCGCGCGCGCGCGATTTTTTCCGCGGATTTCGCGGATTAGGGTGCTTTTTTCCCCGTTTTTTGTTACTTTATTTCGGTTTTAGGGTTAGGGGTAGGGTTAGGTTAGGGTGATAGATATATAATTCCAAAAAAAAAAAAAAACTTTTAATTTTTTAATTTTTCATTTTTTTTTATTGGTGGCTTTGGACAAAACATTGGTGGCTATAGCCACCGAAGCCCACCCCTAACGACGCCACTGCGTATAAGTATATACATTTTTAAAAGGTCCAGTCCTAGAAGAGACGGTGACATGGCAGCCATGTCTTCTCTAATCCTGCTAATTGGGGGTATTAAATGAGCTTTGTTCAGGCTAAGGAGGGAGGTGTAATGTCGAATGTGTACACCCAAGACAAAACCTGATGTGGACAGACGAAAAGGGCCAGTGCAGAATACAATAATGGTCAGGGGCATTGCCTGGAGTATGAACCTTTGAGTAAAGTGTATACTACCACGCAGTGTCCTCCATGTGTCTATAAGCACAGTCCACATCAATGATTTGCGACGTAGCACCATTGCAGAACGTTGCAGAGAAAAGTCGAATTACCCTGTCGCATATCGTTGCGTGCCGGCTCATTGAGTCACAAGTCATTCAACTTGACTAATCACAAACAAATTGCAACGTATTTCTGATCACAAACATGTTGCTCACACTAATCTCACTCTCTCACGCGTGCGTGCGTGCGTGCGCACGCACACACACACACACACACACACAGGTTTTCTGGGGGGGAGGTTTACGCACACACCTGACGAGAGGGAGAGAGAAAAATAGAGCAAGCAAAAGGGAGAAAGGAAAGGAGAGTGTACAGCCATTTCATATTTTTGAGAGGTGTAGCCGCTCCTATAAGTGGGGTTGGGAATTCGTCTTTCCCTGTACTGTGATTGGCTGACTCTATTCACACCCTTTTCGCCGTACCGTGATTGGCTGACTCTATTCAGACCCTTTGCTTTGATTGGCTAGCGAGACACATGATGAAATAATAACCTCTAAATAGCACCACGCACTTCAAAAAAAAAAAATATTTTTTAAGTGAGCTTCCATCACTGTGATGACCACTGTTGTTTCTAAATAACACCGCTCACTTCACACTGGTGATTTTTTTAGCATATCATATAATAGGTTAATGTGCGATGCAAACGGTAAACTATCTCTGTTCCTTGATGTGTCTGTCACCATCTGTCACTGTCCAGTCTGTTGTTTATATCCCATATCCCAGAGGGACTGTGACAATACCGTTGCTTTGGAAACGGCAATCGGTCGTGGCTTGGTGCCTGGGTGTGGACTGTCCAGTTTTATATCGTTGCAAACCACAGTTTAGGATTCTGTTGCAAGTGGTTGAAGTTGCAAATCATTGATGTGGACTCGGCTTAAAACATACCGTACTGTATATCACTTCAGCCAAGTACAGACCGACCATGCACCAAAACTTGAGTGTAAAACCAGGGGAATGAGTAGGGGGAGCATAAAGGTAGGACAGTGGTTCTCAAATATTTGCATGTCAAGGGGCCCCAAATTGATCTGTATTTGGCTGCGGAGGGGTTGGGGGGTCGGGGGTTGCCATAGCAAACGTGCCTATGGTGCAAATTGTGCTAGGTCCGGCCCTTCATTTCATTTCAATCAGTGCGATCTGTACCGTCTCGTTTTTTAAGTCGAGCTGAAATGATTTTTTGCAAATGTTGTTGTGATATTTCCTAATAGAAGCTGGGTGTGTTGCTGCCAATCACAGCCGACCGGCCTGTTCCCCTGGGCTATGGGATCTAAATGCAACTACACTGCCTGGTCGGGAGGCAGAGAGAGAGAGAGAGAGAGGCAGTGCCAAATCACATTGTGTCACAGCATTGCCTATTTCTCATCCCAAAATGTTTTCGGATACATATTTTAGCGTACTGTTTAAGTTTAAAATGAGAACGCTTGTAATCCACCGTCTAGCCGTCATCTTGAATTAGATTCAGAACAGAGTAGCAGCCCTGTATTTGTCTCCATAATGAATCGGCTGTGTGTGGAGCAACATTGAGCTATGGGAATCACTACTGGTGAATAATTTGATTCTTAATCTTATATGATGAAATTGGTTAGTTCCTGCTGATGTAATCACAGTAAGTGATTGACAGGAAGTAATCAAGATTGGATTTTTTGAGACTTTTGACCTATTGTTAATAATATTTCCATTATGACAACGGATATGCTCTAAAAGTGTGAAAAACATATTTTTCATCTCAGCTAGGGGTGGCCATAGCTGAGTGATTAGTGAGACCGCCTGGGGAGCCAGAGGCCCTGGTTGTCGCAGGTACGATTCCAGGCCAGCAATGTGTCGATGTGTGTCCCTGAGCAAGACTCTAAACCCCTAATTGCTCCCAGAGTGCCGCGCAATGGCTGCTCACTGCTCCTAGTGATTATAGGATGGGTAAATGCAGAGGACAAATTTCACATATATGCAAATATACTGTGACAAAACACACCCCAAAGAGTGGGGCCTTATATATATATATATATATATATATATATATATATATATATATATATATATATATATATATATATATATATATATATATATATATAGCTAGTCTATAACGCCCTGAATGCACATTACAAGAACACAGGCTTACTGTTTATCAGCTATAACTCCAAAAGGTGTGCCAGTGTGTCTGAAACCTGAAATCTGAAAAGTGCTATAAAAAGAAACTTCTGACAAAAACTAAAATAAGGCACAGGAATAGTGTGGAGGGGGAAAAAAACCTGACAAACATTCCCCTCACTTCCAAATATTTCACCCAAAAAGTGTCTAATACACCATACACTTTGCATCCTAACAGTGCACTAAACCACTACTACACATAATAATAATGTTATTACAAGCTATTACATTACAGATGTATATATGATATAACAGGTTGTAAGCAAAACTGAAATGCTATTCAGACTGCCTTGCTCAAGGGCACTTCAACAGTGGGTGTTTAGGGAGAGGTAGTGTTGGTCATTCACTAACCCCACCCAGATTTTTCCTGTCAGTCTGGGGGATCAATTGGCTACCTTTAACCCACAAGAGTGCTCCCCTAATCTTTAAGCCACCGATACATTTGTATCTTGTAAACAAATGTGAACACAATTGTTACTGCTGTTATACATACACAGTAGGGCCCTTTCATTGACACTTAAACTATGTATATTTATTAACTGGGGTCCTCCATGGTCTACTTGGTTTGCTCCTTTTTCCCTCTACACCAAATCTATTCAACAATGCGTCAATCTGTGACACATTGAGCTTGTAGATCTGCTAATTTCACTGTTTGTTTGAAAAAATGTTTGCTCCAAAATAGGAACGCTGCAGTTCATGTAGTTAAGAATTAAAACTCATCTGCTTTGAATGTCGGTTTGTCGCAAAGACAGATACTGTAGCAAACGCCCACACTGTGCCATTTGATGATACAATTTTGTCTTTGTTGCAGGTTAATTGTTATAATTACTTCCTGATCATGTTTCTCAGATGAAAATAATCAACTTTTTAATTGGATTCTCGTTTAAACAAGAACCTTAATAGGTGTTCTTGCTTAAACCAGCCACAGTGCATGCAGCTGCACTGAGAACAATCACCAAAAGTAAACAACGGCTCTAGTCCAACTGAACTGAAACAGTGTGAATGATCAGTCCAGTATAGAAGAGAAATCATTTCACCAATTGATACAAAATCCACCTAACAATGGTGAGTATAAACTAAAGACAGAAAGAAAGAAAGAGAGAGTAATAGAACAAGGGAGGGAGAGTAATAGAGAGAAAGACCGTGAAAGGAAGGCAGTTGAGAAAGGGATGAGATACAAAGATATAGAGAGAAGGAAAAAGGGAGAGGATGAGAGACAGAAAGGGAGGAAGAGACAGCGAGAGAAGGAGGGAGGAGGAGAATACGCCTTAGAAGTTGAGATAATTCTCAAATGCTGGGGATATCGGGAGATTGTGGAAGAAAAAGTGAGAGGGGGGGAAATCCTTTGCATTTTAATGAAAACTCTGAATTGAACGTAAATAAAGGGAAGGAATACAGCAGTACGTAAACAAAAGGCAAGCATCAGCTTTTGGTTTTTGATGGAATTTTTAACTAGGCAGAGCCTGTGATTGTCACACACACACACACACCCTCGCCTTGGTCAAGAGTGATGAGAATGCGTTATGACTCCAGCTTAGACTCATCACGCCACCTGAGTCATCGGGGACGAGCCGATGGCAATCGGGCCGTTTGAAGAATTCATGAGGTCTTCACAGACGTCAATGTGGAAATGTGAGGTTGGACACCATCTGCCTGGAATGTATCTGCCTGGAACTGTCAATGGTCGACTCGGAGGACTCTTTTGTAAAGCAAGAGTTATGTAATTCTGAGAATATTACAGAAAGGAAGTAGATGGCGTGAATATTGAGATGATGTTTTTCTGGTGTTTTGTTATTCTACAACAAATAAAAGCTTACTGCAAAACTGAAGGACAAATGTTCCTTCACTCTGACCTTTCAAATATGAGCGCATTTGTGAGCATACAGTATACGCGTGCCTGGCTACATATACGCGTGTGTGTGTGTATGTGTGTGTGAGCGCGCGCACGCTGCAGGAACAGGGTCCCTGATAAAACTAGAGAGACGAAGGCTTCTGAAGGACGAGTGACCTCATATATCACCCTGGCATGCCGCTGCTCACCGGACAAAATTAGGCATTTTCGATCCCTGTTCTGTCCTCACACCTAAGCGGGTGCACACACAAGCACACACACAGTACACACGACAGATACACATACTGTACCTGTGCCAGAGAAGGTCAAACTACTATTACCTTCCCGCTGCTTGTTTCCATGACACTATCAGCCCAGTGTCCATAGGCACCGTCTATAAATCAGACAAAATCACATACACACGTGTATGTCATGTGCAAGTAGACGTGCACATGAGCAAACACCATGCATTTTTTATCTCACACAGAGGTTTGTTTGCAAACTTTTGAGGACACTGCATTGACTGTAACCCTTATCTCATACCACCAGTGGTTCTCAAACTGTTCAGGCTGCGACCCCGCACAATACCCCCCACAATAATCATATTTGAACTAGGGACCCCCCACCCTGACAAGCACTTGGAATTGAGGGTTGAGAAATCTACATGCTCACAATGCGAGGCGTTGGTCTTATTTTAGAAATGTGCAGATAGCCTGTATACCCTTATACTGTATGTTGGTTTGTTTACTGTTTACTGTGACAACACACTGTTGCACATCATTGCATAATATGGGGACCTCCCAGAAATCTTTTGGAGTCCCCCATGGGGATCCCGACCAACAGTTTGAGAACCACTGTCTTACCAAAACAGATACATACAGTCCTATACCTAATCATAACCCTTGCACCTAGCCATAACCGTAACAGATAAATTCCTAATCGTAACCTTAACCATATAGCCATATACCCTAACACAACCCGAACAGATACATACCTACATAATCCTAACCCTTTGACTTTTCTTTTTGATATATCCTTTATAACATTTTAATCCACACTGTTGAGGAGTACAAGAATGTCATTACATGCAATATTGTTACCAGCTGTATTAAATATGCATTAGACAATAAAATACCTTGGATCGGGAATGAAGCTACAGTTAAATGAAATTGTGGCCATCAATTTTGTCCCCAATTGGACATACGTCCCCAATGAACTACTTTGATGATTAAAATATGGCCTACAGTATGACTGGAACATGCGCGCACACGCACACACACACACACACACACACACACACACACACACACACACACACACACACACACACACACACACACACACACACACACACACACACACACACAGGCTGTCAATGGATATTCAAAATTAGATTATATAATCTAATTGTAAAAAAACTAAACAATAAACTGAAAATGAATATTCGATTGGGGGGGTGGGGGTATTGTGATTTATTAATGCACGGACAGGAGTCACCCAACATCATTTTCATTGATTGAAAATGAAACGTAGCTAAGCTGGCTGAGAATGATTTGCACTCCGAGCAATCTAAAATTCCCTGTTTGGAAGTAATACGGATTTTGGTCAGTATACAGTAGGCCAAGTTTGATTAACATTTTTTGTTTCATGTCAAGCAAAAGCTCTGAGCATTCAATGTCCGTTCTGGCGGTAATCCAGAATTCATAGAACCTTGGTTGCACTTGTTCTATATACCGTAAAACGTCAATTAACAGCCTAAGCTTTTATTTGCTTCAATCACTGAAAGGACCTTTAATTCCTTTGACACAAAAGTCTTGCTCATTGAAGATGAAATAATACTATCAAATTGTTAATTTAGTATGAATACCTAACCTGTATAAAAAATATGCTATTGAATAACATGAATTACAAATCCTTTGATCTTGCTCCGAGACAGCGTTCTCAGTTTTTACAGTATGGGACATTATTTTATTTGTACAGTAAATGCTCTGAGCATGAATGTCCTATTACATGTAGATCTTTTAAAATACATGTTTACATTGAAATAAGTGGTTGTGATGCCTGTATTGGTTAATTAATTGTGAATAATTAATTAATTAATTGCTTTACTTTGTAAATACATGTGTTTATTTAATAGGGACTGAGCACATGGATGAACAACCATATAAAATGGTTGAATGGTGTGTGTTTTTTAGAAGGAACACTGACACAAGTACCGGTAAACGTCATTTTGGGCCAATTTTGCCAACACACACACACACACACACACACACACACAGTTCCATCTCTTCCGCCTATCTTGAAGCACTATGTACTACTAGAGTGCAGCACAGTTATCTGACAGCGATCTGGAGATGTAGCAGAACCTCCCTCCAGCTCAGCGTTTACCACAGGGATCCTACAGCAACTCATCTGAGGAAACATTTTTGCTGATTAGCACTAGAGTTATCCTATTAACTGAAATTATTTAACAAGCCATAGAATACTGATGAGTCGCTTACAAAAAAAGAAAGAAAAAAGTTTCATCTGATATTACCAAAGAAAACTTATTTAATCATTTAATTGTACGATTAAAGTGGGCTAATTTGACAAATCAGCGCTAATCGCAAATGACAAAAGGAGAAGCCTTATGTCTCAGCATGGAACTGCACCTTTTTTTGTTTTCTTTTACCTGACATGATAATGACAAGCGGAAGGAAGAGAGAGAGAAAGGAGAAAGGGTGCAGAAAAAAAGGAAAAGATGGGGGGGTGCGTCATCGACATCAGATACAAAAGTCAGAGAGAGAAAGATGGATAGAGTTCTACACGTACCGAAGCAGGGAAAAAGAGTGAGAACTAGATGACATAGGGGAGGAGGGGCTGCGGGCCACACGTGGTGACAGCTCAGGCACCAGCGGCTCTGAAGACGGTGTCCACTGGAGCAAGCACTCATGCTCAAAATAACGTGAAAGACGAGATGACAACTCTGGAAGTGACGGACTGTGATTAATCAATGACAGCTAACCACTAATTACATCCCCCAATCAATTACCTCAACACTCATTACATAGTCCACACACAGCACCTGGAGGGCCCCGTGGCACTGATGTGGTTTACTGGCTTTGCTTAGGCACACTCTATAGGCATTTGGAAAATAGATATGGAATGTGCTAACACCTAGCGTATAGTGGCTGTACTCAGAAAGCAGACATGAGGCTTCTGATGAGTGCGTGTATCCGTATGCATAATTCAACATTGTATTCATGCAAACAATATGCTGAACAAGTACAATACAGCATGTGCATGTGTGATGCGGGGACTGAGCAACTGATATGGTAGACTTATGAATTATGTGAGCACTGAAGTCCACAACAAAGAGTTACCTTGTGCATCATATTGCTACTAATCCACTTCGTGAAGTGTGTGTGTGTGTGTGTGTGTGTGTGTGTGTGTGTGTGTGTGTGTGTGTGTGTGTGTGTGTGTGTGTGTGTGTGTGTGTGTGTGTGTGTGTGTGTGTGTGTGTGTGTGTGTGTGTGTGTGTGTGTGTGTGTGCGTGCGTGCGTGCGTGCGTGCGTGCGTGCGTGCGTGCGTGCGTGCGTGCGTGCGTGCGTGCGTGCGTGCGCGTGCGTGTGTGTGGGGGGGGGGGTGGTAGGGGCAAAATCCCTGCTGTAGCTGGAAGCCTCCAGCCTTCACTTTGCATTTTGAGCGAGACTAAAGATTAAAGCTCTTCTCCCAGAAGCTCTCTAACGGAGCGAAGCCCAATTACACCTCTCTGGACCTGCACCACAGACCAGAGAGAGAGAGACACACAGACAGACAGACAGACAGACAGACAGAGGCAGGGAGAGAATCATACACAAAGAGTGAAATACAGTACGATGTCAGAGAGACAGAGAGAGAGAAGAGAAAAAGGAATGATATAGGTAGTCAGCGGGAGAGAGGGAATAAAGAGGGAAGGGCACAGACAGGGGGAGGGTGTGTGACCACAGAGAGGAGTAGGGGGCGGCTGGTGGTGGGATGAGAGGTTTGGTACAGTGCAGACACGACAGTGTTATAACAACAATACAGACTGAGAAGAGATTAAGAGAAGAGTACAGCTAGAGCGGAGAGAAAGATGAAGCACAGAAGAACGAGATTTGAAACGAAAATGAGGGACGGAACGAGGGAGGTGTGGAGAAGGGGGTGTAGCAGAGATCGGATAGAGACTATATCATAAGAAAGGAAGCCAGTGTTGAGCAAAGTTCCAGCTGCCACAACTCCAGGGATCAAACATGGGATTTATTGGAAGTACAGTGAGCGCACACACACACACACACACACACACACACACACACACACACACACACACACACACACACACACACACACACACACACACACACACACACACACACCTGTTGAAATACAGTGATAAAGAGAAAAGATTGACATGGAAAGTAGGGCTGTGAATCCTCTGCTATCTCACAATTCAATTCCGATTCTTAGGGTCACGATTCGATTAAAAATCGATTCTCATTAAAAATTATTCCCAATCAGTTTAATCCAAATTATTTCAGTCATAATATTGTTTTCATCTGGACTTTAACAACCAAGTGTAGCTTAGGTATTTCCGACAGCTCAAACAAAAAAAATATATAATACCAGAGAGGGTTGTGTAAAAATTCTTGGTGGAATCTTAGATTAGGTGTAGTTCTATTTGATATCAGCTGGACAGTGACACACACACCTCAGCTGTGTTGAACTGAAAGTGACTGGAGTTAGTTTTAAAAAAAGCCCTTGAATATGTCAAAAGACATTGATAATGTTTACTGTGATTATGGTAAGCTTACATTTCATATCACAAACACCATAGAGTAAAAACTCCTATAACTTTAACCAGAAAAAACATATATAAAATATATATATTAAAAAAAAAAATATATATATATATATATATATAATTTTTTTTAATCGATTTTTGGATTATTGATGATAACAATAGCGATTCTTACATGAATCCATTTTTTCCAACACCCCTAATGGAAAGAGTTCCACATTGTATGCCCTTTTTGTCTCTATTGCACCAACACTTCTCCTTATGTCATGATGATGTTTTAACCCAGCAGAGTTTGATTTAAAACAGTTAAAGAACACTTCTGTTTCTCCCTCAACCCCTTCTTCTCTGCTCTCTGTAAACTGGAGACACACACACATAAGTAGTAAAGAAGTCACATAGCACAGGCCAAAGCCGTGAATACAAAGTCATTCAGACACTGATTAGTAAATACAGAAGGCTAAGAGCAAAGGATCTGGGGCATGGGGTGTGGAGAGAGAGAGGCAGAGAGAGAGGTGGGGAGAGTGGGCGTGTTTGTGGGACTGTGTGTTGACAACTTCATGAGGTCTTCATTTGCTCAAAGCAGAGTTAAAAGGTAAGAGAAACCTTTGTCAAGACTTGATGCAGAGGGTGTGTGAGACAGCACTGCATAGTGTGCTACGAAGGAGTGTGTGTGTGTGTGTGTGTGTGTGTGTATGTCAGTGACAATACTGATGTCTATGGCCGCGAATGAATATCTCCCCGCCCCCTCCCTTTCTGGCTAGGTAAAAGGCAAAATAAATAACGCATGGCTGTGGGGTCGTCGAGCCGTGACCTTTCAGCCCATTTGCTTTGGGATTGCAAGAGTGCACGCTCAGCTCGGCTCTGCTCGACTCAGCCAAGCCAGCCACTCCCAGCGGCTCCAGAGGGTGAATTTTAATCAGCACAGTGCCAATGGTGGAGGCAGTGCATCATGCTTAACGAGGCTGAGCGAAGGCTGGCTTTCATTTACCCAGGCGCAGGTAACAAATGGACCAGACACTCACCAGAAAGCCCTCCGCCGCACGTCCCGCCCCCACCACGCCCCCCCCCCCCTCCCCTCCCCCGCCCACCTCCTTCTTTCTGCCTCTCTTTTCTCCTTCCATCACTTCACATCTGTCCATCCCTATTCTTTGGTGTTACTGCAGTTGGTCTCTACTAGCTCACCTGCCAGTGAGGATGTGGAGGAACACACTATTCCTCTCCGTTCAACACCCCCAGCTGGACAGGCACTGCCTCAGCCTTTTTTGTTGTTGTTTGGAGTTTCATTAAATTGCAATAAGATGAAGTCTTTGCATTAGATGAGAAATATAGTTCTGAAGCTTCTAGATTTATGATCTCTCATGCATGCTATAGACTTTCCCATGAGGAGGAAATGGAAAGATTAAAAAAAGTCCAATTGTATATGCATTACCTATAATATCTAATATGACGTTAAGGGTACCTATAAAGAATATCAAAGAAAGCTACTGTAAGTATCTCCTTTTCCAAAAAGCACATAAACACATTTTCAGTGATATCCAACAAATCTTGGTATGCCATTAACACATGTTTTAATTCAGTCATTGGAATGACAGCCATACTGTATTTCCACAGCAAACTCCAAACCAATTTGTTTTTAACTTAAATCATTCCTAAGCACGTACACTACAACGATGACAGTAAAATCCTCAGTGTTCATTTATTCAGCTGTATCTCTGAGTGTACAAATGTGGCCAAATGGACCTGTAAGGGTACAATTGGTTACATTTGTAGGTGTCAGAGTTGACACCCTTTTTTTTTACAGTGTATACTCATAAGGCTATTACATGTAGTGTTAAAAGCCAAAGAACATTTCTTCCTTCATTTATTGTACAGCTGAAGTTTTCTTGTTAACTTCGACCGGCGCCGCAGCTTCCTGTCCTCAAACTCTTCCCTGACGCCATCGTCTGCTGTCCTCCTGTTCTTTTATCCAGTTTTCTCCACCTCTACAGCCTTCCCTTCTCTCTTGTACAGGACTTCTTTTAGCACATCTGCCATCTTCCCTCTTTTGCTCACACCTCCACAAGCTGTGCCTGCCACGTTTTTTGCCTCCCTCTCTGTGCTCGCTACGATCCAATTTCCCTACATCTTTCTACCACTCCTCCACTCCTATACGATGTCTCTCTCTCTCTCTCTCTCTCTCTCTCTCTCTCTCTCTCTCTCTCTCTCTCTCTCTCTCTCTCTCTCTCTCTCTCTCTCTCTCTCTCTCTCTCTCTCTCTCTCTCTCTCTCTCTCTCTCTCTCTCTCTCTCTCTCTCTCTCTCTCTCTCTCTCTCTCTCTCTCTCTCTCTCTCTCTCTCTCTCTCTCTCTCTCTCTCATCCTGATGAGTTCGACTCCATCATTTCTAAGCTCCACAGGTCTCATTACAGCCAGGTCACTAGGGGACATTCTAATAAACAGATGAATATGACACTCTCACAGCGTGTACCCAGACACACACACACACACACACAAACAAGCACACACAACCTTGAGAAAGATTACGCCAGGGACAAGTATGAAATAAAAACCTTTCACTTGATTATTTCAGACAAAATAAATCACGGCCCTCAGACACACAGTCTGAGCTAGCAGGAGTAATAGTGATACAATACCTCTGCAGTGAGAGCGTGGCCAAACACACACATTTGTAGATAACAACACACCTTGTTAAAGAAAAGAATGGACACGCGCGCAAGACGCACACTCACAAATAATGAAGGAGCGTATACGCACACCTTCCTCTCGGTTGCATTGCGCACAATAAGTCTTGCTTCATTAAAGCAAAATCTCATCCACTATCAGTTTACAACCACAGAAGTCGTTTGAACCGCAGGGGAAATACAATTCCATTCCGTTTCGGGGTTATCTTAATATATGAGCTTGTCTACGCCACATTGGTCTCCGGTTATGAGCCAGGCAAACACCCACAGCACCTCAATATTGCATCGGCTCATACACAAGGACGGATTGGAGCACACAAAGCAATTAGCAGTTCATATATTCGTGTGTAATTGCGTGCGTGGTATGGGGTGCGTGTGACCGAACTCCCTCGCCTAATTCCTTCCCTCTAATTTTTACATCCGTTGTTATTAGTAGACGGTTCATTACAGATCTCACCGCAAACATGTGTGCCAGGGCCCAGCTCCTAATGCTGGAAGCAATCACATTCAGAATGGAAGAATGGAATCGTATATAACTCGCTCGGCATTTTACAACAAACATTCGGGCAGGTACAGGGGCAAACCTCACTCTTTACAGCTGTAGTAAAAAATTCGGAGAGTTCTGAGAAACAACACAAATCAAACAGAAACGAGACAAATCTCTCAATTGAATCGATGGCTGGTCTGTCTTGCTATCCATTCAGTTAATTCGCCATCAGTCTGGCCGTGGGCCATCTGTATGACACCTGATCACTCTTCATTCCTCCGTCCATCCATTATCACTGTCATTTCATCCTTTCATGTCTCTCTGCCTCAAGGCCTGAGCCCTCCTCACTTGTCAAAGACGACACCTTGGGAGTATATTACTTGCATACAGTGAGAAATGGAGCCCGCCATCTGCTGACAAAGGTCACACTGTAGCTGCTCTCATTAAGCACTCGCTATTTCTCTTGTTAAGACATGCGATTCATATGAGCGTCTGTCAAGACACAAAATGTCAGTAAAACTTTAATAACATTATTAGTGTCTTTAGCATTCTAAGAGCAGCTGCTGTCGAAATTTTAAGCCCTGGACTTAAAATTCCTGGGGAATCGAAGAACGTGCTTGCCCTTCTCACAGCCATGTTGCCCTTCCCCTTTCCTTCCCTCCCTGTCGCCTCCCGTCTGTCTCTCACTCTTCGTCTTCCTGCGGGGCAGGTGCACGGCAGTACATGGCAGTAGGCATTCATCTCGATCCGGCTCTTCCTGCTCTTTAGCTGTGGCGGGCTGACACAGGCACAGAGCTTGTCACCGCGCTTTACAGCATTGACCTGCTGCGCATTGCACTCCCTCTCTCATAAAATGAGGGGAGTGAGTGATGGGGAGGCAGAGGAAGGAGGAGATAGGGGGAGTGAGGGAGGGAGGGAGAGACGAGCTCATACAGCATGCGTGAAGGCAGGGTACGCCTCTCCTCATGTATCGCTCCATCTATCTGGCCCTGACTGTCTCATCTGAGGCCAGTTCTATATTACGCACGTACATGCACGCGCACACACACACAACCAAACACACACACACACACACGCAGAGGCCTTTACAAAGACGCATAAGGTTAGCGCACACAGGTGGACTTTGTCAAAGCTAGAAAATTCACATCCCGAAGCTTCAGACTCCAGCGTACGTGGTGAAGGTCACAGCAGCAGACCAGACGTAAGTCAACAAAATCTTTCCCCATCTCAGGGACAGCCAAGACAAAGGACTATGTTGACATTCCTGACAAGTCCCACCGCACTGTATGACCGCCGTGTGCACACACTCTTTTACTCTAATGCGCACACACACACACACACACACACACACACACACACACACACACACTGACCTTTGCAAGGAAATTCTTGGCCACAGTAGTACTGACTGGAAGGCATATTTGCAGGCTCCTTAGTTTCACAACATTAACATAGCTAGCACCTACCTGAAGAAATCTTCACCAGCAAGGCCAGCACAGTTAATGGCGTGTAGGAGATTCATTGCTGATACAGTACTGTAAGTATCCATTTGCCTGGAAGCTACAGCACACAAATAATGGTCAGCCTGCCATCCCACCTTTACAATTATATAGTTGCAGCTGGACAATGTCAGCGTGTCGGTGGCATCAGTGGCTTGGCAGCCTATTTGATGTGTGGTGATTTACTGGGCTCAGGGATGAGCTTAGGTAAATCCTATTGGGCCTCAGCCTTGGTCAACACAGCGAAATGCCTATTAAAATCTGGTGTGAGAGTAAGGTCCAGCTTACTGGACAACAGGTTGTAAATATTTACAAACTGTTCTCCAAGGAAGCCCAGTAAGATCTAGTCAAACATGGCCACATGTTACACCCTTACTATGTACATAGAAACCTTTGGTAATCAAGGTACAGGGAGTAGCATACTGTATGCACTGAGGGAATGCACTGATCATGAGAGGATCAGACTGAAATGTGTTAGTCACGGATCGAAGATCTAACTACAACTTGAAAGGGATTTGCAAAAAAAAACAAAAAAAAAACAGAAAGCATCCGTGTCATTTTAGATTTTAGCATTGGCTATTAAAAAATAGCAGATATACAAGCTCACAGCACAGCACGGCGAGCTTGTACATCTGCTCCTTTTTTTTTTTTTATCTTGAAAGTGTGAGAGCTACTGATTTAGAAGGCATTTGTAGAATCGGCCTCAGGTCTTAATGGTTTATTAATGAGTAAATAGATTGAAATGGTGGTGAAAATGATAAGAAATCAGTAAAAGTTGTCATCCTACTATAATTCTAGTAACCTCACGGTGGTGGTGTCTTGGGTGGACTCTTGATCAAACTGCGCATGCGTCGTTGCCAGGTTTCGCGAGATAAACAAGCAGCAAGGTCTATGAAAACGAGGCCAAACCAAACGAACCCTATAACACCAACATTGCCCCTAAAGCGCTTACAATAGGCAGACATGGCAACACATCACATTCCAATCATTCCTATCACTACCAGGACTCCACCCCCTGAAAGCCAACAACAGCCAGCAACATCACACACACACACACACACACACACACACACACGACGAGAACCACCTACGACACATCCCTCTACAATGACGACCTCACACGCAGCTTCAGCGAACAAAGTGCTGATATATATATATATATATCCGCCCGTGGGGAGGGGTGACCGCGGGCCGGGGGGTGGCGCGACGGGAGCGACGGGAGCGACGGGAGCGACGGGGGGAGGGGGGGTGGGCGCCACGACGGGACGCGCGCGGGGGAGAAACCGCGCGACAGGACCTGCATTAACCCCAACTTTGCAACTACTTTCGTCTGCGCCCTTCACCGGGTATGGTCTATGGTTGTAAAAAAGGAAGACACAGACAAGCCAGAAATGTAAAATAGCTGTATTTCATGAGTTCAGAGACCCAATCCAGGTTCACAATTTTACAGTCATGAGGAATGTAGTCGATAGGTTGATAAAAACAGTAGATTTTTTTCTCAGGTAGATTCCTTCGTTATACCTTTAATTTTTTTCTTTTTTAAAGAAATATGCTAAACAGTCTGAACATTAAAACGTGTTCATTGCTGTCATTTCATTCAAGCCAAAATATTTTTTCCGTTCTTTCTTTTTTTTTTGCTGTGCAAGAGGACACTTGATTATTTGTGCAATATAAAAACAACACTTTTGAACAAACAGTTGATGTGAACCGTGAAAAAGAGCAGCAGTCTATCACTTTTTGGCTGACTGGCTCTTTTTCTTTGTTTTTCTTAGGTTTGGGCTTCAACAAACAATACTTGGTAAAAATAAAAGGATTTCTTGACAAAACAAAATATACTTCAGAAAATGTATCTACAATGAATCAATAATTGACCTCAGACTTTCCAGCCAGTAGTTTATACAGATGAAGGCCGACAACACTTGAATAAGGTCATGTTTTTTTCCAGTAACGTAGATGTAGGAAACAGAATCTGGAGCGTATGGTCCTATGGACCTGGATATTTGGCAAGAGGGAGAGCCTGTCAAATCCTCCACACATATCGACCCCCCCCCCCCCCCCCACTGCCACAGGAGAGAGATGAGAGAAAGATAGATGTAAAGGGTCTCTCTCTCTCCCAGCATTGTAACATACTGCTCTGTGCAACTCGTTGAGCTAACGTTAGCCAAAGCTGCAGCCTCTGAACCGAAGGGCTGAGTCCTGACATCTTGGGCATCACTGGGTGTGGTGGGAGGAACAGCAGGGTTACGTAGGGTTACGTAGCGTACGTAGGGTGCCTCTTCACACAGCCCTATGACTGTTTGAGGCGTTTTCTCGGGGGGCCCATGAAGGGGCACTGGGTCGAGGCCAGAGAACGGTAGGCCTCCGCCACCAGGTGGGGGTGGGTTGCGACCATGGACTTCCAGCCTGATGTCTCCATCACATCAGCCGCATGGCTTAGAGAGAGAGAGAGAGAGAGAGAGAGAGAGAGAGAGAGAGAGAGAGAGAGAGAGAGAGAGAGAGAGAGAGAGAGAGAGAGAGAGAGAGAGAGAGAGAAGAGAGAGAGAGTAAAAGAGAAGAGACAGAGAGCGGGAAAAAGATTATTGTAGATGGGAATGAGGAGAACTCCAAAGCGGAGGAGAAAGACAAAGAAGAATAAAAGCTAAAAGTTATAAATAGACGAAAAAAGGAAAAAACAAAACAGCAGATGTGAATTCACATAAGGAAGCCCTGTAGGTCTTCATCACACCCCGAGGGTGCTGGCCTGCACCCTGCTGTGTGGCCTTTAATGACATTTGCTGCATTTGATTGTGTGTTAATGAACAAAACAGTGTGCGTGCGTGTGTGCGTGTGTGCGTGTGTGCGTGCGTGCGTGCGTGCGTGCGTGCGTGCGTGCGTGCGTGCGTGCGTGCGTGCGTGCGTGCGTGCGTGCGTGCGTAATTACGACATGTGCACACCCGGCCTCTGACCCTACTACTCCCAGCTGAAGACCTGAACCCCTGATCCCTGTAATGGCTCTTGAGCCAAGCCTGAGCTAGCAAGCCAAGCAAAGGGCACAGAGAGATCAGTCACAGCTGGAAAGCAGCCTGCCTTCCCCCATCCCCTCTGAAGGAGACAAAGCAGGGCAGGTTGCCCCAAAAAAATGGACGAGAAGAGGGCTGAAGTAGACAGCAGAACAACAATAGAGCGCAGGGAGAGCATACAGGATGTAAGATGAAGCATGATTATAGTCTGGAGAGAGGAACAGGAAGGAGGGATGGAGGCGAGGGAGAGGAGAGGAGGAGGAATATGTGGGAGAGAGGGAGACGTCGCTACTATTGGTCTTGACGGTAAAGCTGCTGGTGAAGTCCGGTCTGGAGAGGAGGAAAGGAAGGAAGGAGGTAGGGAGGGCAGCAGGCAGTGAGGGAGGAGTGTTATTGGTTCCTCTGTGTCGTTTGTTTTCTATATTCGTCCTCCATATTGATTTTTGTTTTGTTGCTCTTGTTGCCGTCGATGTCCGAGGGAGGAGGGTTGATAGCGCTTTGCTAGCCGGAGTCCCCCGTGGCCAATTTTCCCCTCCGTAACAACAGCAGCAACAATACCGCCACTGTCACAAATTAAACTGTCATAAGGCCCATAACCACAATTAATGACAGGGATTAGGGCTAGGAATCTGCATTACGGAACACCTTAGGCACACATGAGGTTCTGGGAGAGGAGAATGAGAGGTTAGATAGACGGGGAGAAGGGGTAGGTAGTGGTAGTGGCAGTGGAGAGAGGGAGGGAGAGGGTGAAAGAGGGCGGGAGGGAGATGGCGAGATGAGGTTGAGAGAGACGGCGTGGAGAGAGGATGCGGGCCCCGGTGTGAGCCAAGACAGACTGCGACGGAGGCACATAAGCACAGGGAGACAGAGCGAGAGAAACAGCGCATTGGAAGTACTGTATATGGATGGTCAGGGCTAGGAGGAAAGCTTAGTGTTAACTGGGCGCAGGAACACAAGATCAATCATTTCGCCCTAAACATAAATAGCAGTCGGTGCCGTTAATAGGCTCCATCTTACCCAAACTATGCGCAAGCTCATAACATGATTAACATCAGCAGAAGAGGTTCATTGCTAAATGGCCCAATGTGATATGGCAGCAAAATGGGCTGATGTGGGAATTAAATTAAATTTCCATGGGAGGCAAAGATTGCTCCCACAGAAAATTAATGACTTCATTTGAAAAATAAAGTGTGTGTGTGTGTGTGCGTGTGTGTGTGTGTGTGTGTGTGTGTGTGTGTGTGTGTGTGTGTGTGTGTGTGTGTGTGTGTACACACTTTGAGTTACGGGATAAAAAAAAAGGATCATATTTGCATATGTGTGGAAGTGCTTCAGAAGATGGATGAGTGCGGTCAGATGCTACAACTCACTAGTTGATGAAGTCCACGGCTTGCGTCTTCAGCTGCTCGGCACTGTGCAGGTCAGCCAGGATGAGAATGTCTGCGGCGTTCTCCACAGACAGACTGCTACACAATGCATCCTCACACATCACCTTCAACCTCTCTAGGGCATACTGACAGCAAGAGAGAGAGAGAGAGAGAGAGAGAGAGAGAGAGAGAGAGAGAGAGAGAGAGAGAGAGAGAGAGAGAGAGAGAGAGAGAGAGAGAGAGAGAGAGAGAGAGAGAGAGAGAGAGAAATAACAGAGGAGAAATGAGAAAGGAAATACAGGAGGTAAACTAAATTAGCCATTCTGTACCGCCATCATCCCCGATCGCAGCACCGTGTAATGATTTGGAAACAGCAAATTATTCCACTGTAGTGTCAACGGAAGGAAGACGAGGCTAGGGGGGTGAAGACAGTCACAGAGATCGCGGCGACGACTCTAAACACTGAAAACTGGTTCCCCAGAGGGTTCTCTGGTGGGTGGGTGGAGGGGTTGGGGGAAGGCGCACACAGAAACACACACACACACACACACACACACACACACACACACACACACACACACACACACACACACACACACAGTACATATAGAAATAATGGGACTGAGGCATGCATGAGAGTGTTTCTAGCTGAGACCAAATGGTAGAGTGCCTCTGATTATTGCGCAGCCAGAGAGATGGTATGAAGAAAAGGATTAACGTGACCTTGATGAGGCCCCCGGCCCTCAAGCTTTTATATTTGCCCGGCTCTCCGGCGGACGCCGTTAATTGGGTACATTTACGGGGACCGAGCGTAACGGAGGAGAAGAAACCCAGTGTGAGGGAACCAGAGTGGGTGCAGTGAAAAGAGGTGAGATGTGGACACGGATGTCTGCCACAATGGACAGAAATCCTTGGAACAGTCGGGGTCAAAGGCCGATCCTCAAACACCCCAATGCTGTGAGCTACACAGTAAAATCCTCAGTGTTTATTTATCCATAACCAATGGACCCTTATGGGTCCAATTGGTTACATATGAACACTCACAGAGTTAAACTAGAAAAGTGCGATTCTCTTAACACATTGGCTGCCATGGACGCAGATCTGCGTTCATTTGCGCAAAAGCCCGCACGCTGCCAAGAACGCAGATCTGCGTTCTTTCCAAAAAAAAAAAAATCCAAAAAAAAGTTTTTTTTTTTTTTGTTGACTCAAAGACCAAGGAGATATGATTTTCCGAAGATTTTGACTCCCAGACACTTCCTTGTAACTTAAAACTTAAAAATTCTGTATCTCGGCTCCTAAGTACTTTTTTTTTCTCATTGAAAAAGTCTGGCAGTCTACTGTAGGAAAAAAAAAAAAAAAGATGGCAGCCAATGTGTTAATCTCTGACAGGCCAGGTTGCCTCCTCAGGGCTGTGCCAGTCGTGCGGTGCAGCCTTCAGGACAGGAATAAGCTGCGGGGGAAATACAGGTTGTACAACAGACGGTGCAACTGCACGGGTGTGTGGCGCCCCCTATGGGCAGAAGTGAAAGCGGCTTTACAGGTGCGCTCTACAGTATATCCAGTAGGCCCCTCACTACGTGATTCCGATTTGGGTATGATTAGACGTTCCATTCATGATATATGTTTTTTTTTTTTTTTCAACAATATGTTTATTTATTTTGATATATGTTTTTTAATGAGAAATAGGCCACGCCCACACATTTGTGAAGGCATTTGTTTCATGAATCAGGAGACCATTTGTGCCTAATTAGGTGTTTCGGCAACAAACTGTGACATTTGTAGCATCTTTGGCGCCCCCTATGGGTTTAAGTGAAATCACTCTGCGATGTTTGAAGGGCTTCTCAATGAGTGATTGACATTTGGGGCAGATCGTACAGAGCGTTCATGAATTCCGCAAAATGGCGGTAAATCATGAGAGGCAGAAATGGGCAGGGTCTATATGGGGAGTTGCGATCCAAGGAATCCAGGGGACATCTTTTCTGATTGTATTGACCTACAGTTCAAAGTTACAGGCCAAAATGTGGTGCGGCCTGTTATAGCCTGCCATAGCCTGGCATGGCCAGACTAATATCACTGCGTAGATATTAGTCTGGAATCTCTGTGTGGAACCTGCATTTCCGAGGGGCAAATAAATAAAAAAAAATGCCTCGGGTGATAAACCAGCCCCACATTTGCATACTGGGCCCTGATTGGTCCCTCACAACTTCTGAGGGAAATCCAATCTCTATTGAGAGAGGCTAGACCTAATCTGCCAAGGGCTATTTATTTTTGCAATGGCAGATTCGTCTGGAACCAGGCTAATAGCGCCACCATGAGGGCGATTTGAAACATTTACGGTGGAAGTTCTTCCTTAGCCTACTGGGAGTGTGTGTGCAAAGTTTCACTCCGATTGGTCCAGCAATGTCAGAGATTAGGCACACACAGAGACGGACAAACGGACAGAAACATAATCTCCGCCTCCTGGCAGAGAAACTGAATGCTGAGGAATTCACTGTGCACTTCTTTATGTGTATTTCTACACACTCCTCAGCATTCATTTAACTTTGAGAGTGTAAAACATCCACTCCCAGAGTTAAATGAACACATGGTTTTATGGTCCATGTCTGCTCTAGTAGCCGTGTGTTCATTCATGTGAATGTGTTTGTGTGCATGTCGGTGGTGTCGGTGGTGTGTGTGTGTGTGTGTGTGTGTGTGCGTGTGCATGTGTGTTTATGTGGTGTGGAGGTGGAGGTGGCAACACCTGGTACTTCCTTCAGCGGGTTTAATTTTTTGGTACATTATGCATGCATTTATCCCTGTGAGTACATTAATGTAATAATGCATGCACAGAAGCACACACACACACACACACACACACACACACACACTAGTCTATACCTTGTCAGCAGCAGCCAGCAGGTCGTCTGCCATCTTGTCCAGGTTGGGGGCCTTGCCTGTGTAGATGAAGCACATCATCTCTTTGAAGACATCTGGCTCCACATCATTTATCTCCACGCGGTTCTGAACGAGGAGGAGAGGGTGGGTGAGGATAATGCACGCCAGGTTTAAGAAGAAGAACAATAAAGGAGGGCAGAATAAAACATATAGATACTTTGAAAATCCTGCACAACCAACACAAAACAATTATTTTTTCTTTAGGACTCAATCACCTCGTTTAGTGCAGACATGGGGACTCATACATATGGCAATGTTTCAATAGGGGACAGGAAAGAAAATACTTCAGCCAAGTCTAAACACATTTTGGCAAAATTGAAAAGTACTGTGAGGTTTATGTATAAAAAAAAATCTCTCCAGCTGATTCCTGGAAATTAATCCTCAGCATTCGCTCCTTGAATGACTGGCCTGCGGCCAGCCAAGCACGCTTTATCGCTTGTCGGCATGGTAGCGGTAACCTGAACCTTTCCCTCCGCTTTCAGGGGCAGAACATAGCGCTAAACCAATTACAACACTGCTTTACCGTTGCCACAGCGACCAAGTACATTTTAGCAGGGTCAGACTGGGTGTAGTGACAGCTTAGTGCATTTTATGTCTCCTCTGACCACTCGACAACAACTTAAGCACACACAAACTCACACACGCACACAAAGACGGAAATAATGGAGGCAAAGTTTGGAACCTCTGTTCTTTTTGGAGCCTCTGTTATGAGAACACACGCACGCACACGCACGCACACGCACACGCACACACACACACACACACACACACACACACACACACACACACACACACACACACACACACACACACACACTCCTCCACTGCTTTCAATCTTCAAAGCAAATAGCACACTCCAGTAATCATGAAACAGATCCTCCACACACATACACAAACACATCTTGAGAAATAACATTCCTCGTTCTGGCCTGTGCATCCTTGTCAGGATGGTTGGAAGGCAGCTGCTCCGTGGCCTATGGCATTTGAATAGACAAGCCAGTAAAGTGAAGGGTATTGTGGGGGAGGGGAGGGTGCGGACAGAAGGTGTATGCTTGACAAATTTTTCCTCTGGTTGGTTCCTGTTAGCCGGGCAGCACATGTGTTTGAAACAAATACAAAGATAATGCAAAACGGAAGATAATGCAAAGCAGAAAATAATGCAAAACGGCAGCAAAAGGAAATAGAAATCTGAGTGAACCCAGTAGGGTATTTTTCTTTACCCAAGTCCTCCAAGGAAAATAAGGGTTCAGTGCTGTCTCTTAAATAGATATGTGACTGCTTTTAGTTACAGTGTATCGCACGCCTCTATTCACAAAGCAGTTCTCTGTTAGAGTGTTCCTTTATGAGCTCATTTGTCTCTCCTCTATAGAGTGCTGCAGAGGAGTGTTAAGCCATCTATCTGTTTCCCCTGTATCGTATGGGGACACGGCCCACCATCTCTCCCTCTCTCTGATGAAGACGCCCACTTAAACAGCAATTAAGATGCATTTCCTGGCTCTGTGCTTTATAATTTCCCCATTCGAGCAGCGAAGACATCAATATTCCGCTGACACGGCCTCTAAATCACCAAGGTTCAATCTCGCCAGCGCCTATCAGATGAACGAGACCCTCTGTGGCACGGAGGTTCTCTCACTCATGCCGCGCACGCGTATGAGCACACACACACACACACACACACACACACACACACACACAAAAACAAAAACTCGAGGACAGAGGACATGTAGAACAACGGTGCACATTTGAAATACTCAAGCACGTGCATATACACGAGCCTGCACAGACAACAAGCAAGCAGGCAAACACAACGTATAAAGATCTCTCTCTAATTAACACCAGTCACATATTGCTGTAAAAACCACTGTGCTTCCAAAAGCCCTCCCCCCCATTTGCCTACAGCAGTGCATTTGAAGCAGACACGTGCTTAAGCCCGATTTTTTCTTCATTGTATGACGGTGTCGCAATTTGTCGTGTGACACCGCCGTGCCGCACAGTGAAGTATAAATCAGGCTTCAGTGTTGCGAAAGGTGAGCCCAGCACAGTGTGATGCAACACAGAGCAAGGATGGCAAAGTATTGTGGAATTCTCGCCACTAAAAAGGAAAACAGGAGAGAAGGGAAGATCAAAACGGTGTCAACACTCCACTCACCTTCTTACTCTCCTCCATCTCATGCTCAAACATGGCACTGAACACTGGCGAGCGGGCTGATGACAGAGAGACAGAGGGAGAGAGAGACAGAGATAGAGGGAGAGGGGAAAAAAGAGACATAATCATTGTAGACAGAGAGATGTACTGTACACACTTAAGTTTTTTGTCATTTTGCTTTGCATTTTCTCCCAATGTAGTAGTTTATGCCAATTCCTGAATTCTCTACACACTTGTGTAATCTTGTCACTGCTGACCCCTTCTGGTTTGTCTTCAGACTAGTTGGCCGTAGGGATGGTATTGAAACCACATGCCTCCTCCAATACACATGAAATCACTAGCCTCTTCTTTTCACCTACCAGAGAGGAGCCTTGCTGGGAGGACATGGCACATGCGGAGGAACACCCTATTCCTCATACAGTAGTTCAACACCCCTGTTAACAGGCGTACTTAACCAACCTGTAGGGATGGCTTGTGCAGTGACAAAGAACAGCCTCCCCGTCTGGCTTACCTCCCGCAAACACACCCGATTGTGGTTGTTGGAGCGCTCGACCACGCCACATGTACCATGGAGGATTCTAACCCCATGTCTCCACAGTGGTAGGTAGGAACTTTACCCCCGTTTTGTTAACTGAGGTGTCTCAGCACACAATTATGTCTCATAGTGCACTGCCACAGGGGCAATGGAGAGGGACACGGATGACTGACAAGCGATGAAAGCAAACCCAAAAAAGTGTGTAAAGGTGAGCTCCTACCTGCTTGCCATGTCTATCTTTCGACAATGACAATACGTTTATTAAGTGATGCCTCATGTGTTTGTTGCATGGATTTCTATTCCTAAAAATGTAAACAAATGGAATCGTAATGCTCCCTACACACTGCATGACTTCAGAAGTCGGAACGTATATGTTCCCTGATCCAGCGTAACTGTATTTAACACTGCAATATCAACATTGCTACCAGTGTTTATGACACCTATCAGACAGACACCCATGTCCACCTGTCCTGTGCTCTCATTGGCTGTAGTACATCTCTGCTCTCGGTGCTGGTCACGACACATTTCAAAGTGTATGATTTCATGTCGCCGACATGTCCAGATATCAAAGGCGAAGCATCCCCGAGCACTGGAATCACGCTGGTTTCGTGGTCTTTGAACCATTCACACACAGGGGAACGAACTCCGATTTGCGTTCAACCTGTGGCTTTGTCGCTGAGCGCCAACAAATGTAGCCGACTGGATATTCAGTGCTAAAGTCTTGCAGTGTGAATCTTTACAATTGTTTGAAAATTGGGCTTAAATGGTTATGTTAACACTGATTTTACAGTGTACTATGCTGGCATTTCTGTGGAGTGCGGTAAAGGTGATTTATACTTGCTGTGCACTGGAGTTGTGCACCGAAACTAGCAGATCTATAAGCTCATATCTTGCAGCAGATCTACAGCTTGTAAATCTGAAATCTATTCTCTGTGTGCAACTAAGTATAAATCAGGGGGAAGGTGTACAGACCCACATGCTGAGCTCAACCACAACACTGGGTCTGGTTCATTCCTCATTCCCACTCAGCAGCAAAGAGAGCGGCCGGGGTCTTTTCAGGGTACGGCCTGTGGGGGAAAAGGAGTGTGCTGTATGTTATTTATATACTGTATGTGTCGCTGCTGGAGGCGATCCGCCCAACGCTGCATCCACAGCATCATCCTTCTCACCCCCAGTGACTCCCTTAGAGGGGACTGTCAGGATGGCCCGAGCTCTGCTACAGTACCTCTCCCTATGTCTGGTCTTTAACTGAATGCTCCTGAGAGCATGCTGTATGGAGAGGAAAACGGGATGCCAGGGCACTTGCCTTTAGCTACACAATATGTGTGTGTGTGTGTGTGTGTGTGTGTGTGTGTGTGTGTGTGTGTGTGTGTGTGTGTGTGTGTGTGTGTGTGTGTGTGTGTGTGTGTGTGTGTGGAGCCATTTGTTTGCTGCTGAGGAGAGATACGGTTAAGCCCCCCAGAGTCGGACGCACTAGAAGCGCTTTAAGTTCAAACACAGCCTAGTTAGAAACTAAGTGGGCAGTGAATCCTAATTTACTCTCTTTTTTCTTTTTCTTTGTTTGCGAAAAAACTATACACAAGATACTGTACACTCTGAGCAACACATATTTTCTTGCACATACGTGTGTGTATATCTAACTATATAAATGGCGAGCAACTTCCGCACCCTCGGTGATGACACCCCACAGTTCTGTTATCGACTAAACAACGCACCGCCAGACCACATGTCGCCTACTGACTCGCCACGGCGGCCGCGATGAATTTACGCCTCGCGTAGGGGACATCTCACTGCTCACTACACCGTTTCCACCGCGCAACATAATTAATTCTACTCACCAAATGTCGGACAAAACGGAAGGGGAGACAGCTTCGTACCGTTTACCGTGCGCACGACCTCATCACCACAACTGCAGCCAGCCGCTGCGGGTTTTTTTTCCTTTTTTTCCAAACTTTTTTTTTGGTCACCATTTTCTCCAGGCACCATGTCTGGTGTAACGTCGGGTGTTTCTTTTCACCAGCCAATCACCTTTCACGTTGCCACGGCCGTTGCCACGTCGCGCTGACGTACGCTAAACAAGCGCTGCCGTGCGCACAATGCAAACGAGCCCAAAGGCGCACAAAAATAAGCCCACCATTGCTTAGACACACAGTCAGACCTGGCAACGCAGCCTACGCCAATCATGTGTGAGAGATCTACAAGCTATGGGGCAGAGACGCCATCGTATCTTAGCAACAACTACAGCGCTCACTCTCATTGGTCGTGTCACGCTAAGAGCAGTCTCCAGACAATGGCATTGCAGACAGCTTGCTGTTACTGCTGTAGCCATCACAGGCAGTTGCAGCACGACGGACAGGGCGCTGTGATAGCTGCCATGTCGCTAACGCTAACCTGGTTGTCATGCCTGCAGCGGCTGTGCAATCACTTTGTCAACAATGCACGTTCGTGTGGTGAATGTCTATATTGCTGCTCAGTTCGTCCATTGTAGATGGTGTATGTTTGTGTGTGTCTTCTGGAGAACTATGTAGCTCCACACCAACTACAGTAACTAACGTAATGGCAGGACCGCCCCGTGCAACGCATGTTACGCTGCATTATGGTCATGTAGTAATTTCAGATAATTTCGCTCCGATTACAGCAGTGTTTATCAACCCTTTCACGCCGCCCCCCCCCCCCCCCCCCCCCCCCCCCCCCCCCCCCCCCCCCCCAAATACACGTACTTGATCTGGCCCCCCCCCATTCTGTTTGACTCCGTTCCACACGTAAATATTGTGAAAATAGCCGATCTACAAGCTCGAAACGCCTCACGTTGACAGGCTTTGTACGCTTGGAGATCGGCTATTTTCTACATGATTGCCTCTTTCTTACATTCTTTGCCAATGTCGCCCATGTTTTCATAGCATAGTTTATTGACTACTTCTGTTGCAGAAATGGCCATTTCCTTTACTTTCGCTTTTTTATTGTCTCCGCCAGGCCGAAAGGCATGGCGCAAGACTATGTTTCACCCCCTGTCCGTCCGTCTGTGATAGCTAATCTCTCACATCGTTGACTTGATCGCAGCAAAATAACAGCCCGATGTGGAGAGTCAGTGAGAGCTGCATAAACGACGTAAAATGTGTCAAAAGGAGTCTGTACGGCTGTCGATAAATGAACACATGACGTCGGTGGGAGAGGACATGTTGTGTCTTTTGGACAAACAGCAGCGTGGTGCTGATGTTTGTTGTGTGAAGCAGCTTAATGTCAGAGTGTTTGTGTTGGAGCGCCTCAGTGCGGCTGCAGAGTTCATGTGCAACCTCTTCCAGAGAGACACAGAGACACTAGAAACTCTGCTGGGGAAAAAAAACACTGCTGCCATTGACTTTCCTATGGACATTGATCTACACACTGCAGGTATATCTGCTACACACACAACATCAAACTACACACTGCAGGTATGATGCAGCGTTTGCATTACAGCCAGCATGCCAGCGTAGTTCCCATATGGTTTCAAGGTGGGCTAAACCATATGGACCCCATGTCAGCAATGTCAGCGGCATCCACTTCAGTCCCAACTGCGATGCCCATGCAGGCTATAAGTAGCTTCTACCTGGCCCTTAGGTGGGCCCCAACTAGCCATGTTTATGTGGGACCAAGGCGGGTCCTAACTGGGTTTGCCCATGCAGGCTTTAACTGGGTTCTACCTGGGCCCTAGGTGTACCCTAACCAACCACAGTGCAGTGCCCATCGCTCCAATTGTTGTGACGTCAGGGCTCTCACTACTGCACATTGGTGGAGGAGGAGGGGCCGCAGGGCCACCGCACACATCGCTGAACCAATGGTAGCCCACGGATGTTTCCTCTGTGGATTTACAATCTGCCCCTCTATGCCACATATCATCCGCACTACAGGGTCTTCACTGACCGAGCCACGGCCCCACTGACCCTCATGACGCGACGCCACTTAAACGTGCGGCAGCATGCGCTGGGTTGCCAGGTTTGCACAGCCTGCGCCAGAAACAAGCAACCACCTTCATGAAAAAAAAAAAAACACCGAAATGGTCCGCAATGTTCCAGGGGTGTCCCCGCGCGTCCCAACACTCCACAGGGGGTCAGTGGACCATCAGGGGCTCCGCGGACCCCCTGTGGACCCCCTGAAACATAACAAATATTATTTCTTCAAATTTATTCCTTTTTCAAAAAAACTTTTCCACACTTTCACTCCGCCGATATGGGTCCCCCAATATACACACGGCCACGCTGGGCCCCGTGCGCGGCTGGGGTTGAGGGGGGCGTAGCCCCCCGAAACTCTAGTATATATATATATATATAATTATTTTTGTATATATATACACACACACGCACACGCACATGCACACACACAGAATATATATGTATATTTAGAATTTCATACCTCAATATCTATGCCAAATATCTCAATAGCTAGTATACTATATGATAGTCACGGCAACAAGTCCTGTGACTATCGTGGAAAGCGGATGCAGTGCAGTCGTGCTCATCTTAGCAAACACTTGCCGTATTAGAGTTAAATAGTCTTGAAGGTTTTTCTATGCAACTCGCAGGGAAAGAAGGCTTGAAACAAGCTATTAAACACTTGAAACGTGATGGAATGATTGTGACTGGCTGCCTTTAGCTGTAGGGCGCGTGTAACGATAAGGTGTGTATCGTCACATTTTGTGACACGGTTAAAGTCTTGCATGTTCATAATAATATGATAAAGATTCTCAAGCCCCCGGGGGTTAAGGCACGTACCACACAGGTTCTGGTGCCTTGACAGCGAGCTATTTCTGTATTCTGTATAGATATCGTCATAATAATGAAGATCTTTTGTGAACACTTCTAGTCAGATGCATTATTTGAAATCAAAACCTGGTTTTAGAGCAGAATGCAAACATTTTCTTTTCGTATTTACAGATGCTAGATGGGTTTACAGTGAACACACACACACTGCAAAAATCCATGTGACGCACAATACAAGTGATACAAGAAATCTAAATCGTTTTTGTGCTCAAGCGGCTGATAATCAAATTTTCAAGCACTTCATTCATTCTTCATTATGCCTATTAATAAGTATTAAAACATAACGTTGATGATGCTGTCCAAATAAAGACGAGTGGTGAGGAGAGAGAGAGGGAGATAAATCAGAGAACGTACAGTATGGAGAGAAAAAGTGCCTATTCTGTTGCTAATATATGATGTGTTCACATATCTCTTATCATGAAAACATTTTGTGAATCCATAGGCTCCTGGCATTTTGTCTCTGTATACAGTAGGCCATCATTAATATGATATTTACCAGATCCAAATGGGGTTCCCAGCGAGCAGCACACATCACCACTGCCGCTGCGTCTCTGTCATGCTTGTATATGCAGTTTAAAAAATAATTTAACTAATGAGCATGTGAATAAGTCGATATGTCAAGATAAGATAGGCTATCTATTGGACATGAGGAGCTATTAAGATACAGGAAGAAAACGTGAATTATGACCAAGCAGCATGGTATCTGATCCCCACGTTTCAATCCAAATTCATCTGAAATCAACAGAATATAGCTCATGTTCAACATGGTACTGTAGATGCCATTTCTAAAGGACTACACATTAAGGTTAAAAAGATTATTAAGGATCTGGCCCAGATTATCAATATATTGTATTGGGCAAGTGCCGTTTTCTTTGCACTGAGACGAGCCGAGGAGAAAGAGGGGGGAGACAGAAAGCAATAAAAAATACTTTCTTACTGATAGAATATCTCTTCATAATACATGGCACTTTTGGAGCAGTGAGATGCCATTGTCGCGGCATGTCGCGGCGGCGAGATGCCGGTGTCTCCTGTGTCACAGACGGGCGGCATAGACGGCAAACGCCATATGCCGCTTTGGAACAGCATGTCGTTTTGGAGTGGCATGTGTCGCTTCAAAGCGATATATGCCACCGGCATAGGAGGCATGGGCAGTGGTGTCATGGCATAGCATGGCATGGCGGCAGCATGAAGGTGCATATTGCTGGCATGTTACAAGTTGCTTTGCAAGACAAAAAATAACCTTTTGTCACTGCTGGTGCTAAAACTAGCAGTGACATATTCCCAAAACTCTGGTATCCCAAAACTCTGGTTGTTTAGGTAGTTTTAATCTCTCTAAATGGATTTAAAATGTTGTGCTTAGGACGCTTACAAGTGCTCTTCCTTACAAGTGTGTTTTTTACGAGCTCAGTCTACAATGAGGGCTTTTCATTTTTCATTGTCATTATGAAAGTTTCTTGAATTTTGACAGAGCAAGTTAATTGACATTACGTTTATTGAGCAAAACGGAGGAGTGTGTCTTCTCTTGCCTGCTGCGCAGCATACCCAGCGTCTGTCAGTGTACTGTACACAGACACACACACAGACACACACACACACACACACACACACAGGCATGTGTGAACCGCGCACACGCAAACACAAACACAAACTTCCTCGCTCTCTATCACTCTTCCTCCAATAAATGGTGCCTACTAATTAAATATCCTTGATTGTGCTTCTCAGGCAGTAAAAAGAAAGTAGCACGCCATGTTTGTGTTAATCTGCCTTGATTGATTACAAAATAAAAAATATAAAAAAAAATATTGCATGTCCTGCGATGTAATACACAATATAAAATAAAATATTGTGCAGCCCTAAAACAGTATATATATATATACACACACAGTATACATAAACACGCACACGACAGACACACACACACGACAGACACACACACACACACACACACACACACACACACACACACACACACACACACACACACACACACACACACACACACACACACACACACACACACACACACACACACACACACACACACACACAGACAAATAGAAAATAATAACAACAATTAAATGTCTAGGCGAGGCTTTGGAAACAGATCTATGGTAGGCTTGACTGTTGCAGCCCGATCTTGGTGAGCTCATACTGCAGCAACACAGAAACAGAAAGGTGGAGAAATATAAAGAGAGAGAGAGGGAAAGTAGAGAAAGACAGAAATAAAGAAAAGAGGGGGCTATAGAGACAGTAAGAGAGAGAAATGGGGGACACATCACATGGTGATCCTAAAGCGCACATGGCCAATAAGGAGCCAATTTGAGCTGCTCTCCACGGCTGCTATGCTCACCCTAGTTCTTTTGATCCCGCTCTGTCCATCTCCACAGCGATTAATGGCCGGGAGGGTTGTCACGGGAACGACGGAGAGGGGGAATAACAAGGAAATTGAGAGGAAGGGGGAGTCACCTGGCCCCAGGTAGACCCCAGCAAGGTACAAAGTACACACACACACACACATGAGAGACTAGAGAGAGAGAGAGAGAGAGAGAGAGAGAGAGAGAGAGAGAGAGAGAGAGAGACTAGAGAGAGAGAGAGAGAGAGAGAGAGAGAAACGTGTAAGAGTGGCAGAGTGGAGGACCCCAAACCACAGTAGCACATAATTAAAATGGCTCCTCACACACACATTTCAACAGATCGAATAATTAACAGCCCCTCCCCACACCTCCACAGAGGCACAGATTTTGCCCATTTCTCCAAGTTTTGCCAACTGATTCTGCCTGTCATCACAGTGCCAATATCTCAACAATTGTATTCAGAATAGACTGCACATGTTTATGTACATGCATGCATGTTACACAAATATGTGTGTAATGTGCACATCTGTGTATCGTGTACACGCATGAACGTATAGTACACCAAAGAACTGGATCCGTTCATCATACGGTATGTGTTATGCTGTTGGGGCATTTTGTTTTTATTCTTTTGTTTTGCACTTATGTGTTTTAGCCGTGCTTGTAGATCGGCTATTTTCGGGCCAGCAACACGTTGTACGACCAAGTACAAATAACAAGGCTTAATCTCACCTGCTAAGATGGCTTTGTGTGCCTGAAATGTGTGGCCGGCCACACACAGAGAGCAGTCTGTGAAGCGGGAGTGTTCCCACAAGTCACCCAGCTCTTCAGACAGCCTGCAGTCAGGTACCTTCACCATGTTCATTGTGTTCTGGCCTGAGATGTTCACAGAGTCTTGCACCACGCTCACCTACAGCACAAACATTCACAGGTATGCAAACGCACACATACACACACACACACACACACACACACACACACACACACACACACACACACACACGAACACACACACACACACACAGAGTGAAGAAGATGGGGTTTTAAATGCGGCAATCAAGCTCATACAGAATGTTTAAATGCATCCAAGCAAGTATCGTCTCTCAACTTTAAAACATTAAAAGTCAGATATACACAGACATATGCAGACAAAATAGCCTGCAATGTTCATAAGAACAGTGCATCAATCAATTCAACATGCTGTGAGTGATTAATGGTGAAATCAATACATCAGCCTCTCCATATGGGGCCTATTCTTCCTCCTTCACTCTATCAGACTGCTTGTATACCCTCAAACAAGAGAGATAATGGACAAAAGTCAATTTGCGAGTATATTGTGTGTGAGTGTGTGTGTGTGTGTGTGTGTGTGTGTGTGTGTGTGTGTGTGTGTGTGTGTGTGTGTTCTCTGTATGTCTTCCCCACTGACTACACCACCTGTTCCAGACAATGTCAACCAGACTCATTTATCTCTCAACAGGACCGAGTGCAAAAACACACAATCCATGTACTGTCCGCACACACACAAACATACATGCTCATAAGTCATAAAGTGCACACCTACTACTGCTACTACTACTACTAATTATGGACTAATTACTTATAGCTTAGATTGACTTGATTGTTTTCATTTTGAAACTGTAATACTTGGATAGCAATCCAAGTAAATACTCTGTACAATGTCAATGTTACCTAGCTGCAGTATGGCCTACTGTAGCAATTTATCTTTCTAGTGCACAGTGTAACACTGCTCAATAATCTATACCCTTTGTTATGGCCTTTTGGGTGCCAGAGATAACACCAGATAAATAAACAAAGAAAATATATATTTTTTTGTCTTTCTCTGCTAACAGGTCTCAGATACATTTACAATGTTTTGTAGTAAGGGGCTGATTCACGGCTGCAGATGAAAATCCCTACAACATCCCAGCAAAGTGACCTTGCTTCTGAGAGGCTCAGCCAATAAGCTTGACCCCCTTGTATCCATCCATCTATCCATCCATCCATCCATCCATTCATTCATCCATCCATCCCAGAACTCTAGGAAAAAAAGGGGAGGTAAAGCCTACAATAAAAAAGTGCATGGCAAGCAGGAAATTGAATGTCAAGGACCCTTGTTTGCTCCTGTGGGAGGTATGAGAGTTAGCCTTGAAGGGTTAGGAGGAAAGAAAGGAAGAATGAAAAAAGAAAGCAACAAAAAAAAGACAGCAGCAAGAGCGAGGGGGCCAGAGTGGATGTAAAAGAGAAAAGTGAGAGAACGAAGAGAGAGAGACAGAGGGACATAGAAAGGGAAGGGACTGTGAATACAGATGCAGAGATACAGAGAGATGGGCAGATAAAAATGGTAGAGTAGACGGGCAGAGGCGCACAAAAGCAGAGAGAGAGAATGAGCGAGTGAGGGGGGAGAAGAAAAAGACAGGCAGGGGACAGATAAGGAAATAGGAGTCTAGGTGTGATGTTGAGTCAGAGATGGTTTCTCATAAACACTGCCTCATTTCTGTCAGTGAGGGAGAGGCACAGTAAAAAAAAGAGAGAGAGAGAGAATGTGACTTCTCTGGAGAAAGGAGCATTTTGGGCAGTGTTGCTGTACAGAGTATGTGCATGTGTGTATCTCTGTTGCATTGTGTGTGTGTGTGTGTGTGTGTGTGTGTGTGTGTGTGTGTGTGTGTGTGTGTGTGTGTGTGTGTGTGTGTGTGTGTGTGTGTGTGTGCGCCACAGTCTGGTCTCCGCAGCTGGCTCCATTAATCACACTCCAGGGGGATGCAGATCTGACTGACGCGCATCCATCGCCACATACTCACAGAGGAATATGTGAGTATGTGTAGTACACATACACATACACACACACACACACACACACACACAAAGTAATGAAGTCACATAACATAGGCAAAGCCATTCATAAGACCCTGATTAACAAATACAGAAGGCTGGGAGAAAGGGATATGGGGGAGGGGTGCGAGGTTGAGAGACGGAGAGAGAGAGAGAGGAAACAAAGAGCGAGGGGCATACCGTAGGTCATAAGTTCAACAGAGCTCAAGCTGGAATGAACAATGTCTTTTAGAGAGGATGGTACATGGTACCAGGTTCAGGGCTGTGTGGTTAACACCCACTGGAAAAAATAAAAAACAAAACCGTGCTTAAAGGAGAAGAATTCAGTCAGTGAGATTTCCAATGTGCGTTGGTATAAATACAGTAGGTAATTAGCATGGTGGAGACATCTCTGTGCTTTCAGACGCAATGTGGCACAGCCAGCCTAATTACTGGCTAACCTGACCAATTATTTCACGGTTTAACCAGGCACAAACTACATCGATGCAGCACCTGGTTACTCAGGCACACTGGCCACACTGACAGTCGTCATACCATTAGTTGTCATCTACAGTCATTGTCATCTTCGCACATATCAGCATTATTTTCCTCCCTGCGCTCCCCCTCACCTCCCCCCTCCTCCTCCTTCTCCTCCACCCTGCATCTTCCTTCTCACCTTTTCTTACTCATGAAGAAAGATGATGGCGGTGGTGGTGGTGATGATGATAAACCATATACAGTACATAGCATAAAGATGGTGCACACAATGATAATAAACAGGAGGGGTTGCCGAAGGCAAAAGTAAAACAAACAAACGTGGACGATAATGAATAAGCATGATCGCCGAACGGCAATCATAATATAGTACTGCTAATTAAATTCCCACAAAATGTATCAGTAAACTCCTCACCTCCTCACACTCCAGTTCTTCAGAGATCAACATGAATCTTCTGCTAACCCCCCATCCTCTCTTCTGCTCCTCAAGGCAGAGGCAGAGTTAATACAGTTTCAGAGCCCAGATTATTTATTCATTATGCATCAATCTCTTTTGTGCCTGTTTATGTGTTTGTTTATAGATTTACAGTGTTTCACCATGCGTGAAATGGTTCTAAAAAATTATCAAATGAAATTCATTAAGTTGCCAGCACCTCATCTTCACCTCCCTCATCTCATTTTCAACTTCTGTTTTTTTTATTTCTTTTTTTTTCAGATCAGTCATGTGCCTACTGCAACACTTAGAGACACAGAATACACACTATAATATACGCTTCCTTAAAATGAAATACAAGCTATTTTCCATTTTTGTGTCATTGGATTGCATTTGAATTGAATTATCCATGGATGATTTGTGTTCAAAACAACATGTTTTATTTATGTGGGGAAAGGTTGCTTATTGCTGCTGAACTTATGCTTAACTAGTAAGAATAACAAGTTAAGACAGGAAATGCTAATTCCACAGTGGCACTTTTGCAAACAATATCAAATAAACAATGTCAAAATCAATGTTTAAGTTTAACATTTCCAACAGTAATTTGTTTCCAACAATCAGTGTCTTGCTGTGTGCTTTCAGTCAAACAATACTAGTCTGGAAATTCACTCTGTTAGCTGTTATTGCCTGAGAGGAAGAAAGAGGCTCTCTATTTACACAACAGTGACAACACAATGCACAATGATGTATTATGTCTTTGACATGCGATGCCTGTTAGCAAAAATATTTAATGGAAATTTGACAGATTTCAATGGGCTGGAATTCTCTAATCAGTGGAGGGAAACAAACCCAAATGACACATCTTGCAATGCTGTGTTTGTACGGAACGACGATCTAGGTCTGAAATAGTGCAGAAATTACACAGATGAGTGAAAAACTCAAGGATTTTTCTTTAAAAACCACGCACTCTCACACAATAATTTGCAATACCTTAATAGATCAGTGATCTTCCAGACACACTAAACCCCTGAGCGCAAAAAACTCATCACCAGGTTTTATAATGCATGACCTGTCTCCCACTCTCCAGCAAACCAGAGTAAACAGACCTGCTGCTGCCACACAGCAGACCCTCGCTGCAGGTTCCTCCACCTCACACTGATACTTCCTCCCCTACTAGAAGAACACAAACACTAACTATATGCCATGTTACCATGTAAATAGTCGAGTGGACATGCTGTGATACAAACTTAACAGCGCTTGACCTTCTGTAGCAGTTGTTTTACCAGAGCGTAAATACTGTAGTAACAGGACTGGAAGTTAACCTGGCGCTATACAGTGGAATAACCCATCATCACCCAATAATATTAACCACATGAACCCTAGCATCCCTATTTTGGGGGCAAATATTTGTCAAAAACAGTTTGTTTTTCATATCACGGTTTATAATACTGCTGTATATGAATATAATATACATTAAGTCAATCCATACAGTATGTGAATGTTTAACATACATCTTATTTTAAAATTGGCGTAAGGGAGGACTGGCCGGCCGGCGAGCGGGACGGCGGACCACATTGTCACGCTCATGTCACTATGACACAGCCATAACCATAAGGAGTTCCTAATGCAGCTTTTTAAATATTTTTATTTGAGCTTATGTGCTTCATTGTGTGGAGGATTTATTTTATCCCCGTCTGCACTTAATCAGGCTACAGATTGGCTACTGTTTACTTCGAACAATAGTCATTTTAGCAGTTGTGCACAGGGTATCCAGCTGAGGGTATTATTAGTTGAGCTGTGAAATAATTATTTAATAACTATTGTAATGTGGCTGTCTGGCTGTGTGTGTTTATGTCAATAATGGCGTAAACATTGACATACACACAATCTTATTATTTCAATCTGCTGCAACCATAGACTGGAATGACCTACACATAACTTTAAAACTGGACACTTTCATCTCTAAGTCGGCTTTTAAAGTCTTTGTTTCTGGATATTCTTAAAGACAAATGCTGCTGTCCCTCAGACTGTTAGCCCCATTTATTTGTTGTCTATTTGGCTCTGCAGTAATGCATTCAGTTTTATTGTGTGCATTTTAACAGTGTTTTGTTAATTATTACATTGCGTTGTTTTATTGTTTTAACCTGATTGTTATTATGATTATTTTAGCCACTTTACCCTCTCCCTCAAGAGGCCTTGCCTTTTGCCAGGCCGCAGTTGTAATTATTAACTTGCTTTGAGTGGTTAAATAAAGGTTAAATAAAAATAAGAATGACTCAATGCACAGTATCATTATCAAATCACATTATCAATCATCATAGTTATGGTTTTGGCTAAGCAAATAGGCGGCCGTGATTAACACATTAACATTTTTAATTTAAATGTGCTCATACTGTTTCCACTGTTCTTATTTGATTGGAATATAAATAAAAAAGGACCGCTGGCCTATCGGTCTGGGCACCTAGGCTCTAATGTAGCCTGACAGCGCGTCACAGGTTCGAGTCCCGGTCCCGACAACCTAAATCTGACCTACAGTATGGTGCAATTTGGTGGTCAAATGTCAAAGTCAATTATTGATTAACACATTGTCATATATAACACATTGAGTGCTATAACCGTAGATCTACTTGTGTTTCAATTTTCCCCCACATAGGGCACTCTAATGCAACTTAGGAATGATCCGCGGACCCTGTAAAATGGAATGGACGGATGTGAATCGAGTCCAAAAAACGTACCTCCCGTCCACTCCAATGATACGATCTTTAGAAAAAGGTCCCTATCTTCATATCTTTTTACCGTGGTGAAAACTAGTCATTTTCGATGCATGATCACTCTGCAATGGCGGATCGCGTTAGAAATGCTATGGTTCCAGACGTTAGTCGGGACCCTCGACCTTCGCCCACACACCCTTTGTTTACATCCGCGTCCTTGTCGTGGCGTCTACAGCTCCAAACAGATCAGCACACCGTAAACAGTAAGAAGCGCTGGCACTGGATGTACCATTTAAAAAAACCTATGGCACTAAATGTGATAATATACTATGTATAACATAACATTTGAAAGCTTGTCTCATACGTTTTCACTTCACTGCACGTTTCCTGATGTAAAATCTAGGAAAGTCCAAAGATTGACATTTTGTGGCTATGCACACTTCTAGGTTGCCTTTGTTACTGAAAATTTGGTCTGCAGAAAGACTAGTACCATGGAGGCAGACCTCTCATACAGTACCTACTGACACAGAGGTATTTTGGTGGATCTGCACAGACAGAGGCATATTTCATGCATGATTTGAACTCAAGCTGCTGAACCGCTGTCCCAGTCTGCACCGTGATTTCACAGCAAAGTGTGTTGTGCCTGGCCAACCTTGTTCTTAGGCACACGTGCACAAGCAGTCATGTGTGTGAACATGCATACATATGTGCAGACACACACACTTGACTGGTGGTGAGCAGGGCCTCTGTGAGCAGTCTTTGAGCGGCAGACATTTGAGTCTCTTAAGTAGTTTTGTTTTCTCTACAGGAGGATCACAATCGCACAACTGATAGCTTTGAGACCCTGAGGCTACATTTAAAATCACTTGAATCAAATGTTTGGGCCCCCCAGAAAGAAGAAGCAAGCAAGTCTTGCTGGCGTGCTCAATTTCTGTTGTCTTCACCTAGGGAGAAGCAAACGGCCTCTGATGGAATTTAAAAGACCCGTTGTTGTTGCATTGGTGTAAAAGTGGCAGAGATAGCTGCTAACCATAGTCATGATGAAAGTGCCATTGCAGGGAGTTGGGGGTTAAATGAAATTGTGAAATTATTTTGTGCAAGCTTCCTATGAATTGCAGTACAATAAAGAATAAGAATGAGAGTGAAAAATAAGGGTAAAACAATACATGAAATCTTTATAGTCTGAGCTTAGGCTCAAGCATGGTACTGTGATAGTGTGTTCTATGTCTATTTTGCTAAATAACAAAACAAAGACAACATGTGTGACAGTGTATGCCTTTCATTTCAACATCTGTATATCCTTCTTGGATGGACAGACGTTTTTATCAGCATTCGGTCGTCTGACTGGCTTTGTCGGTCTGCAGCCAATCTTTCAAATTACTAGAAAGATCAGTGTGATATTTCTTGTGCACACTGCCAGCAGGCCAAAGACCTCAATTCAAATCAGTCATCAACAACTATGTCATTTTTGTGAATTAATGATCGCAGATCAATCGTCCTTCCAGGCTATGGAATAAACATCCCATCGTGCTATGGAGTTGAATTACCCAATCGGGCGCAAGCTGTCTGTCTACACTAATGGCCATAGAGATGCGTGGATTGCGGTGATATCCGCGGATGCCACAGATATCCACGGATTGGGTGGACTACAGGTCATAAAAACAAACAAATCATAACATTAATTAACAGCGTTTTGGGAGAGGGCGGGTGAAATAATGCAGAAAATATTAACGACATTCTCTGAAATGTTAAGTCATTAGGCATGAATTAGCCGCCTACTAGACTCTGCCAGCTGCCAGTCCTGTTGGCCAGTCCGCCGCCGGTGGGGTCCTTACATTTTCAAAGAGCAATGGAAGCAAACGGAGCAAAAGCCAGAGCGATAAATTGCGTCTCCAAGCAGCTAACATAATTTATAATCTCCTTGATGACAGGATCGGTAAGGATTAGACTTGTTAACAATATTCCATATTCATATTAGAATACAAATTTGAATATTAAAAAATAAAAGAATGTTTGACTATAAAAATTAAGGTTTGAATAAAAGATCTTCCCCACGAGTTCTCACGAGACTTTTTAACCTTACAGGCGTCCAGTACATGAGATCAAATGAATTAAAGCAGCACTATGTAGTTTGGGGTATCAGTGTCCACTTTGGACACAAATAACATGGCAGCCAACGTCTTTGACTTCATTACCCAAGACTCTCTGCCAAGCATGTCCGGCAAGGACGCGCTGTGATTGGCCTGTCTTCGCTTTGACTGGCTGATGAAACTCATTGTCTCCCCTATACATAGTAATACAGTCAAGCCCCTAGCAGGGACCGCCCTGAGTCTATAAATGTATGTAAGGATGATTGTTATTGCTTAAACATGTCACTTTATAATTGTGTGGGACATAATATGCCATATAGTTGTTAAAAAAGTTACATAGTGCTGCTTTAAGATTTACTGCATACAAGATTTTTTAAAGGACGTTGTTTTTGGCCAAGCCAGGATCTGATGTTAATTCAAATTCTGTATTCTTCTAAACATCTAAAAGGTAAGAAAAAAGACGCAAAGAAAAAAGACAGACTTTAAATTGCCCAATCATCCGTAAAACAATGTATTCAGTGATCTCACAACTAAGCAAACGAACAACAGTGAATACCATAAATAATAAGGATTATTTGAAATGCGGATTGCGGGTGGTTCTGGATCTATGAATTGGATAATCTAATTTATGCGGGTGGATGGATGATTATGATTAATACTGTAGGTGCGGGCAGATTCGGGTGACGTCCGGGTTCATCTGCACATCTCTAACTGGCCAATTACAAAGCTCCTGTACACAGAGAGAGTGTGAGAGGGAGAGAGAGGGAGAGACACATTTCCATGCAAGTCTACATTTGATTAACTCAAACATAAACCAAAACCCTACTTTTCTCTGGCATAAAAATAATAAAGTAGCTGACGGGCTGATTTGTGTTTGTGTTCCCAGTCCGACCCAGTAAACATAATTGACACAAGGAACTAACAATCAGCATCTTTTATCATAGTCCTTCCCTCCATTGCCTCTTCATACATGCACACTACCCACAATATTGTCAGAGGGTTGTAGGGCATGCCTCCTGGCAGAGATGTGCGCTCTACTGAGTGCACCTTTCTAGTTGTACCTTTTCACTTTTAACAGTGTAAACTTTTACTTCACTTCACAGCACATGGAAATGGTTCTCTCCACGCCTCAACAAAACACACATTTCAGGTACACAAAATTCTGTCCTCTCCCTTTTCACTCTCTTTATCCCCTTCTCTCTCCCTCTCGGTGAGCTGGTAGTGTGTGTGTATGTGTGTGTGCACCCTATGTAGTGTGTGTGCACTGTGTAGTGTGCACAGAGGGAGCATCTGGAGCATCTGCAGTCGTCTCCTCTGACAGCAGCGCGGCATATGGCAGGGCCCTGTGAAGGATGGGTGCTGTCACCCGGCAAAGTGCTTACCCACCGACAGGAGAGGCGAAACCCGCGCTAACGCCATGAGGAAGAGGAGGGAAACAGCTGAACATCAGCACCCTGCTCATTTATTCTCCTACCACCATGTCACTCCAGGGGGGAAAGACAGAGAGAGAGAGAGAGAGAGAGAGAGAGAGAGAGAGAGAGAGAGAGAGAGAGAGAGAGAGAGAGAGAGAGAGAGAGAGAGAGAGAGAGAGAGAGAGAGAGAGAGAGAGAGAGAGAGAGAGAGAGAGAGAGAGAGAGAGAGAGAGAGAGAGAGAGAGAGAGAGAAAGCTGAGCAAAGAGAGCCTTAAAAGAAAAAAGAGCTCCGACCGGCTAGCCTTAACTGTAACTGCGATCGGGCATGCGTTACAGAAACACATTCGTCGTCTGCTTACTGCGTGCAATGAATCATGGGACAATAGTGGAGGAAAGCACAGCTCAAAAAAAGAAGAATAGAGAATGAATGGATGCCAACTGGGTACCTGCTTGAGCATGCTGGCTTGCACTCTGAAGAGAGAAATCCGTGCCGGCTGTTTCATCCGCCTGTTTCTAAATTGCAAACTTCTCTGTAATGTGTGACAGTTTTAACAATTGTTGTACCTCCGCATAAATGCTGGCTCAATTTCGCACATGTCTACAGCCAACCCTGTGATATTACTATGTCTGTACACTGTTGTCCCCCTAGTGGCCCATCTCTTTATATCAAACGATGTCTGACAAAGATATTTTTAAACGTGTGAGAGGAGCGTCCATGTCAGATAGTGGGCAGCTATCTAGCCTCTCTGACATTACCTCTGACTGCCTCGAGGTGGACGACCAATTCACACTATTTCGTATGAGCTGATCTTAAGATAACGGTCAGGTATGTTCCCATAAATCTCTTAATTTTCCAGAACAGCCCTCTTTTACCCTTTAGTCTATCCAAACAGACTTTCATGGTAGTAAAAATCCAAGGCACTCACAGATTGAAATCAAACCTACATGTTTCGACCTAACATAGGCCTTCTTCAGGGCAAGCAGAAAGAAAAACACCACAAATTCAAGCCATGGTAGTAACCCTTAGATTGTCAATCAACAGGGCTCTGCCCCCAGGCAAAGCGCTGCTGTACAAAGTTACCCAGGTGTGAGTCACATCTACTGTTGGCCGCGGGGGGACCTGCACGCACTCTTGTGCTCATGTGCCCACGATCGACTCGACTTAAAATGTGGTACCAAGGCGATGTACTGATGGTGTGACCTCAGAGCAAGAAGTTACACCTGCAGTACTGTCAGAGAAAGAACAAAAGGGGAGAGAGAGAGAGAGAAAGAGAGAGACCCAATAACCGCTGTCTGGTATACAGTACGTCTTATCAGAGACGAAAAAAGGAAGTGTGAGAGAGAGAGAGAGAGAGAGAGACGTGACTGGTCCACTTTCTTTCTTTTGGCATTTTTAATACTCAACATCCTCTCCATCCCTGTACCCCAGCAACTCTCAACCTCCATGCCTTGTTACTTCCTCCTGTGCCCACTCATCTTCTGAGGAGGCCTTTTCTTCAATCTTTTGTCACAGTACCAGTACCCCCCACCCCCCGCCCCCCCCCCCCCCCATCTCTCACTCTCTGCCCTTCTCTTTCTCTTTGTCTCTCTGTCCCTGGTGCTCTTCCTTTGACAGCCAACGCAGCACCTTTAATGTGAGCTATCTCCTCATTAAAGACCCGCAGGTTGTCCAGGGCTTTGGCAGAGACGGAGAGAGCCAGGAAGCAAGGGAGGGAGAATGAAAGAGTGGGGTGGGTGGTGAGCATGGAGAGAGAGAGAGAGAGAGAGAGAGAGAGAGAGAGAGAGAGAGAGAGAGAGAGAGAGAGAGAGAGAGAGAGAGAGAGAGAGAGAGAGAGAGAGAGAGAGAGAGAGAGAGAGAGAGAGAGAGAGAGAGAGAGAGATGGCAGGGCTTGTGCTGACTCTTTCCTATGTGAATTATGGTGTTGTATGTGTTTTAAAGAGCCAGGAAAAAACACTCTAAGAGGGGGGAAAAAAAGGGGTAGATGGGAGGTTACTGGTTGAGCTGGCAGTCTGGTGCCACGGTTTGCCCTACACTCACACTTTTCCAACGGAGATGAGAAGAGAGCAGAAGGAGAGACAGATAGACGGGAGGAGAAAGAGAGCGAAGGAAAAACGAAGCTGAGCAAAGGAGGAGAGAAAGGGGTGGAGAGTCAGAGTGAGAAAGTGTGAATGTACATTTGTGTGTGTGTGTGTGTGTGTGTGTGTGTGTGTGCGTGCGTGCGTGCGTGCGTGCGTGCGTGCGTGCGTGCGTGCGTGCGTGCGTGCGTGCGTGCGTGCGTGCGTGCGTGCGTGCGTGCGTGCGTGCGTGCGTGCGTGTGTGTGTTTGTGTGTGTGGTGTCCGCTCATGAGTGAGAAAAAGACACAAAGAGATGAAACATTAAAGGAGAAGGGGGGAGTAGCCAAAAGGGAAAAAAGTACGAGGTGGGGATTGGTCTTGCATGTGAGATAAGAGGGTAAAAGACGAAGAGGAGGAGGGAGAGGAGAGCATTGGGCTCAGGGGCGATCCCTCTTTCTCAGATGTACGATGGGACCATCTGGACGAGAGCGGAGCCAGGTCTCTGACAGTAAACACTGGGCTTCACTGTCACATGGAAAACAACCAGAAAGATTCAAGCACCATTCCACACTCCCACCACCCTTCCCTCCTCCCCCACACCCCCTTCCCCTCCAGTGCCCTGTCCATGTGACAGGGGAGAGCCACTAGACCTTGCTGTAGCACCCTCATCATTTATTTCACGTGGTGTCCCACTTCCAAGATAGCACCCGCCGTTGCTGCCAGCTCGCGAGGGGATCCGCTCATTAACAGAGCTGGGTAATTACCAGAGAAAGGCAGATATTTACAGAAGAGAAAACAGATGCCGAGGACTTGAACCGGCAACCTCAAACATCCCCCCACCTTTTGTTTTTGGTTGATGGAATTGAGTGCACAGCATTACAAACGGTGAGCAGGGTTTTAACAAGGTACCTAATTCCTCACTTCCTTCATTTTTCCCTTTCAAAAAAGTGTCTAGTCACACAAACACATGGAAGGCCAAGTTGCAGTGGTGAAGTGTTGATTTTGACAGCACATAAAGTTTTAGTCATAGTCTTTTGAATAAAAGTCTTTTGAATAAAAGTCTTTTGAATAAAGTCTTTTGAATAAAATTCTATTTAGTTTTTGTCATATTTTAGTCATCTGAAATGTTTTAGTTTTAGTCTAATAAAATGTATTTTGATGGCATTGTAATGCCTAATTTTAAACTTGGTTGCATGCTGAAAATAGCCGATCTACAAGCTCACAGTGAGCGTGAGTGTGAGCTTGTACCTGTAGATCTGCTATTTTCAGAGCGCAACAGCCGAGCGCAACCAAACATAAAATGACTTGCCTTACAGTTCTACTGGATCTCTTCTCCACTAGTCCCTCCCAAACATTTTAGTCAAGTTATTTGTTGACGAGATTGTCAATATATTTAGTCTCAGTTTTAGTCATCATAGCTTAGTTTTTATTTAGTTTTCGTCAGTGAAAAAAGGTATTCGACGAACATTTTTCATCATAGTTTTAGTCGACGAAATCAACACTGCAGTCCGTCCATGATTGTCCTGCATTTGCCAGTATATGTCCACGGGGGCTTGTGGGCGGGGGGGGGGGGGGGGGGGGAATCAGGTCCCGAGAGACACTGAGAATATAGAAAGGACACTCCCACTCCCACACGCACACAGCAATGTCTCCACCCCTATCCCACATGGCCGTGTAGAAGCTGTGCTACCCCGCCCACCCCTCTGTCAATAAGCTCAGTTTGGCCACACTTTAAACAGACTTGCACATCGCTCCTCCACAAAAATGGAAAACTTCAAGACACCCTCTCCACCATACCCGCAGGGTTAATTAGAATTGTTTTAAACAGCCACTGCCATACTTTTTAAACATTTATGGGCACATGCATTACAACTAAGGCATTAACATAGCCAGAAAGTTTAACCTCTTCTTCACTCCTTGGCTTAAGAGAACGAGGAGAGGAGAGGAGAGGAGAGGAGAGGAGAGGAGAGGAGAGGAGAGGAGAGCTGACCTCTGCTGCCCCCTGTGTTATAGCTGAGAAACAACAAGGGAATTGTCAATGCACAGCAGCCAGCCTCGGATCATAGGATCACAGCTAAACCAGTGTGGGCTGAATGTCAATTAGCTCACAAGAGGGGATCTAAACCTGTAGGCTATGTATTCCCCATACAAATACTGTATATACTGTAACAATGAATCAAATGGTAAATAAATAAGTCATTGACTATGTATGACAATATAAGGAATATAAGGAACATCATAAAGCAACCACCTAAATAAAATCAATCACATCAAATGAATTAATTAAAGTCCTCTTGAGGAGACTCTATGAGTTACCAAAGTCAAAAAGGAATGTGCATATGTATATTTGCAGATCCATGTCAGAGGTGAACATATTATTTGTCACAAATACCAAAGGAGAATAATACAAGTTTAGATGAGAGTTCATCCTCCACTATGTCCTTGACAACAAACAAAGAAGAAACCCATCCAGTGTCACATTAGCTGAATGTCAGGTGGGGCTGGGTCCTACCTCACAGAAGAGGGTGAGTTTGTCATCAGGGAGCAGCCCATTCGCCTCGTCTAGCAGGAAATCCCGCCTTATAAACTTTTTGAAACCCCAGTCCTTCCCCTGGACAAAGCGGTATGCCCTCTGGCTCTCTGCAAAAACATGATGACAAACAGGGGGAAAACAAGGTTATGTGGAGAATTTAACAATATAAGCAGGCTCTGTGCACGCATGCACGTACGTGCGCGTGTGTGTGTGTGTGTGTGTTGTGTTGCGTTATGAGTCAGGGACATAAGCATGAACAATGGCGAAAAAGGCTGGATGCAAGAAGTATCGCCTGCAGGGAGCTTTTAACACTTCAGAAGAAAACAGAATCTCTCTCTCTCTCTCTCTTTCATAAACACTAGCAGTAAGCATGAGACGGAGTTGTTATGCCTCTTTGGCCAGGAAGTAGGAAATTGCAGGGATCAAAGGAGTCCAATTATCATGTGTTTATGGAGTGCCAATTATCTCTGACAGTGTCAGGATGTATTCTGTAACTCTACAAAGCCAGAGGAATGGCACATGTAATACCACACACTGTGAGGACATGCACTTCAAGCACAATCACCTAGCAGCTACAATCAATCACACGCGAGGACCAACAAAAATGGCACGAATGGTATCAAGTTAGCATGGCTTGTGACTGAGATCTTGACAAATCACATAGCACGGCCAAAATAAGAATACATTCTCATTCTACAAGTACATAAGTGAAGGAACCCTACTGGAAGGAAGATATCCTTCTTACAAACACAACTGATTGAATAATTAGTTATGCTGTTGATTTGGGGGCGGGGGCTAACAAACCTAACTTGTCCTCAATGATCTCCTTTATGTGTTTCATCTAATTCAGTATAGTGACTGAGGGAGCCAAGGCACATATGCTAGGTTTGATGTCAACTTGCTATCCTAGTGACTTTGTAGCAGAGCCCTAAGCGAGACAGTCCAGCTCCCGCTGGATTTCTGACCATTAAAGCCCGCTCCTGCAATAGTTTCCAACCGGTCCCCCCCGCAGTTTATTTTTGACCACCCGCTCTCACCCACAGCAAAGCAGCATCCTGCTCCAGTCATATTTTCATTGGTACTCAAATACAAACAAAAACAGAGAGCGGGGGAGCAGAATTTGCCAATTTCAGCACCAGGGACAGAGACACAGTGTGCTGGGCTCTGTGTATGCTGATCAGTAGATATTAATAAATAGATGCATACCTGTCAAAGCTGTCAATTAGGCTGTCACCAACTGACAGTATCATGCTGACAGCCCATACTGCCCAGTCAAAAAAACACTCTGTGCCGTTTAGATACATCAATAAAATTATGAGCGTGCACAATGTAAAACAATCCACCAGAAAACAATGTCTTCTTTTATTTTCCTGAAACGACTATTCAGACTAGTATTTAATGGTGTCCTTGTCCACCAGGCTCTCATTGACTTCAATACATTCCATTAAACACTTCAGCACCAGTTTGTCTCCCAGTGCCTTTTTTGACTGCCGGCAGCAACTGAAAGACTGCCCGGTCCTGCAAGATTTGCATTGCAGGGCTCTACTTTGTAGCACAAACTTGATTCCTTGAACGCTTAGCCTGTTGTTGATTGACTAAGTTTCATGACTCTAAAGGTGGCCTTACACTACGAGATAATCGGGGTCTTAAACAACTCTCCCAAGTATCGCGTGCATAAATA